>NW_022146800.1:0-13427 GCF_002938485.1 Sitophilus oryzae
AGTAACGATTTTAACGCAATTTTAGCATTGATTTTGAGTTTTCATCAACACACCTACAAAGTAGTGTTTATTGTTTTTGTAATGTCACCCTCATTGAAAAGTCAAATTATTATTGTTTATTGGCGTTGGCTCTAGTAGAGATGGTTTTAAATTCTAAAGTATCCGCTGTTGCTGCTTTAATTGATCATGGCAGAGATCAACTTTTGGACTTAAAACCATATCTGCTAGAGTAACTGCCCAACAGACAATAATAATATTATTTGTCCACGACCACTTAATAATAAATCAATATTCTACTTCCTACCTGAAGGAATATGGTGTCCACTCAACAAGCAAAATTTATTGCTGGAACATTGCCAAAACTTTGCAAAGCAAGGTGTAACATTGCTTTTTTTATTGTAGGGAGGTTTATGCAAGGTGGCAGGTTAGCTTAATCTTCCGCCAAATAACATTGCAGTGCAACGTTGAAAAAAATGTTGATGCAAGTTTATTGAAACCTTGTCACAACCTCGTGAGAAGATTTCACAATATTATTGAAACGTTCAAGAAAGTACTAATTTGAGATTTATTAGCAATATTGTTAATTTTACGTCAATACAATATTGGTAAAATTAAATTGTACCTATGTTTCAAAACTTATTGTCCATTAAACTTTCTATTTTGTTATAACTTATTAACTGACTTATTGCCAAAACAATATAGCAAAAAATAGATAATGTTCGCAATAAAAAACCATTTCATTCCATAGAAATGATTTTTTAATATTTACTTATCAATTAATGAAAAAGTTTTTTCTTACGAACATTAGCAATTTTATGTTAACAATAATACATTACATACATACTACCTAGTGTTTTTTTGATAAAACTCACCGATTTGAAATTAAAAACTAAAATGTAAAGCATTACATGTCAGTACAAAAAACATTTTTAGATTAAGAATCTAGTGATAACAACGATAATAATAATCATCTAGATAATAACGTATTGCAGTAGAGTAATGTCAAATAAAATAATATTAGGAACATCCTAAAAAGTAACAGCGGCCGACTAGATTTTTTCCTAAAAAAATTACAGCAGCCCACTAGATTCTTTATCAGAAAATGTTTTTTGTCTGACATGTAATACTTTACATTTTATTTTTAATTTCAAATCAGTGATTTTGTCAAAAAATACAAAAATAAAGTTTTCTAAACAAACTAAACCATCCAAATTAATTTTTTTTTTTGCATGTGTTTGATAAGATTTTTCTTTAAATTTCGTTAACAAGAATGATAGGGGTAGTTTATTTCAACCCCTTCCACTCATTTTAAAAAAGTGAAAAAATTACCAGAAAGTGTGTTTTCATAACAGTAATGCTTCCATAAAATTTCATTAGTCTCTTTTCGTTTTCAAGATAAAAAATAAAAACATTATTTTTCCGCCATCTTTGTACCGCGATATCTCCCTAATGGTTGACTTTTGACCCAACGTTTATGAAGCAAACTACCCTTTATTTTAAACAAGAAATCACCCCCTGAAGTTTTTCGCATTCGTTTTGAAACACCCTGTATAGCTACAGTATAAACATTATTATATATTTCTTATTCAAATATACAAAAGGAAAGTATAACATTAAATCTCGATAACTTTTTTCGATAACTTTAGTTACACAAGACAACAAAAAGGCTGCTGGTGGTACGATCTATCATTTTTCAACATATTTATTTTACTAAAGGTGGTAGTAAAAAGTACTAACATACAGGTATGTCGTAAAAGACATCTAATAATAATCTTCCAAAATATTTGAAAATAAAATATTATAGTTCGAGATGACTGCGACTCTCGATGCATAGCAACTGATGATATTGACAAATTTTAAGTAGGTAGTAACATTTTCCTCTAAAACATGAATACGATAATTAATAGTAAGATTAACATTAAAAATACAAATTCAAATACTCCTCATAATTATTATAATGGCCGTGGACAAAGTATAGTATTCAACTTTAAAGTTTTACGTAATTATTGGTCAGTTCAAATAATTTAAATAATTTTTGAATATTTTAAAATGAAAAAAGTATATTAAAAAATTAAATTCTTTTAAGAAAGTTGAAGATTTATTAAAACTTCATTCATAATTTCAATAATTTTAATTTAACAATGAAATTATACGTTAGCCATTGAAAGAATATTGCAGAGGTTAATTAATCAACTAAAGTCAATCAACTATAATTAATTAATTTCATTGTTTACAACAGGAGTGTCCAATCTCTTTGTTGGCTTTAGTTTCCATCATCTCAACTAAATAATAAAAGCCTGAGTTGGATATACAGGGTGTCCCATTTTGTTGAAATCATACCGTATCTCCGTTATTAATCAAGATAGAAGATTACAGTTGAGGGTTGGAACCTTTGATTACACAGCAAATAAAAACACTAAATCACCACAATACACCAAAACACTTTTACTTTTACACTGGACGCGCGTTTCGCTAACCTTGTTAGCATCATCAGCAGATGATTATAAACTAAAGTACAATCTACAAGTTGAGCGTTTATATACTCGCTCAGTGGGCACCGAGTGGGCGTGGCAAAATCTAGCCAACCGAGTGAGAGCCAACTGAGCGTAACAGTTAGATTTCCGCCACTAGAGTAGTAGGAACAAAGAACTTGAAGGAATTGGACCGTTGACTCTGTTCATACTATCTTTACATTTATTAATTCTGATGCTTTCATATGCATTAATTGCCTGTAATTTGAGACTTGTTTAAGTAATTTTAAGTTATTAAGATTTATACAATGTTCTTTATCAACAATATGTTCGGCAACGCAAGGTTTATCAGGTCTACCATATCTTATCTGAGCTAAATGTTCTTTAAATCTAGTTAATATTGATCTTCTAGTTTGCCCAACATATTTTTGATTACAATCTTTACAAGAAATTTCATAATTAGATTAGCACTATACACAAGTTTATAATTGACATTCTTAAAAACTCCTTCTAGACCACGGGATAACTGTCTAACAAACGGTATTGAAAAAAATTTTGACGTATCTTTCTCCACTTGAAAAGTCGAATTTTCAAAAATCATTAACCTATACCTACGTTTTCTAATTATTTTATCTACTAGTGAAGGAGAATATCCATTACACTCAGCTACATTCCTAATGTAATCTCTTTCTATTTCATATCTTTCGTTGGAAAGTGGAAAACTAAGTAATCTATGAACTAAAAAATTTAAACTAGCCATTTTATGTTCAATACTATGATATGATTCATTAGGAATATATCTGCGTGTAGTGGTATTTTTCCTATAGATATCAAATTCCAGGCAATTATTAGTATTTCTAATAACTAATACATCTAGAAATGGTAATCTGTCGTTGTTGTCAATTTCATGTGTAAATTTAATGGAAGGAAAACGATTATTTAACTTAGAAATAAAATTATCTATGGTGTCTGAATGTTTGTTAAAAACAGCAAAAATATCATCCACATACCTAAACCATACTCTTGTAAAATACTCAAACTGATTCTTAGCCACCACTTCAAACCTGCTCATGAATAAATTAGCCAAAAATGGAGACAATGGATTACCCATTGCTGTACCTTCCCGCTGTTCAAAGAAGTTGTTATTAAATTGAAAACAATTTTGTTTCATACATAACGATGTAAGCTCAATATATTCAGTCACAGTTTTGTTGTCGAGACCATTTGCGTTCAGTAATTCTTTAAGTAGCCTAAAGTATGTGGAATTGGAACATAAGGTATACAAGATAGAAGCTTTGTTAGAGGGTTGCGGTTTGCACCCAAAAATTTTTATTTAGGACTGAAATTTAGAAGTACATTTAAGGTTTACACCCTTTTGCACAGATAAAACTGCCAGGTAAAATGGCAACTGTAGCAGGTTGGGGTCGTACGAGACACGGTCAAGCCACGGTACCTTCAACCCTCCAAGAAGTCGACGTGGAGGTGATTCCAAATGAGAGATGTCAAAAGTGGTTCAGATCGGCCGGCCGGCGCGAAATCATACACGATGTATTTTTATGTGCGGGCTATAAAGAGGTATTATTTACTATACAGAGTGGTCGAAATTAGTTTTAACAGAGGAAACCTATTTCCTGACTAGATAGAGTAAAACTGACGTAGATGTCATGGGCTCGATTTCTGACATACTTTTAATGGCGTAAACCGCTTGTTGATATTTTCACCATATTTTCACTGCCAACAGAGATACTTTGAAGTTTTCTGAATCTTGATTTTTTTTTCTTTCTGAACTTTGAATTTTTTACCATTTTGAAAATTGCCTATAACTTTTTTATTTCGCGGAATAATAAAATTCTGTCAAAACGTTGTTGAGGCAGTTTTTTAAGCACAAGCCAGTGGCGTAGTCAGTTTTTTCTATGCTTGCCCTTTTTGTCAGAAATAATAAAAAATATAATTTTTTAAATGGAAATCGTAGTTGGCTATGAACTTAAAAAAATGCTGGCGCTTAACCCTTTCCAACGATATAAAGTTATGGGTATCTATTTCTAAGAATGAGAGAAATATCGAAGCGGGCTTTGATTTCGAATTGACCTATTTGTTTAATTATTTTTTATCACAATTTAATATTCTATATTATTATTTATCTGCACAATTAAAGACTTTTGGAAAAGTAAATTAACATTCTATTATTATTAGTAATAGTAATTATTAGTATTAGTAATTACAACTGAAATCGATACAATAAACAAAGAACAAAACTAATAAAACGTATTTTTTGAGTGACGAATATAGTTTTCTAAGAAAATCAAAGATGTTCGAATTGAGTACCTCCTTGTTGAATACACAATAAACATCTTTTGCGCACAGAGTTACGACGATTTATTAGGCGAACTGGTGTAATAAGTCCAAAAGCTTGCCTAATAGCCTTCTGCAATTCTTCTCTTGCCCCAATGGCTCTTCCCTTATAATATATAAGATCTTTTATAATGTCCCCCATAAAAAAGTCGAAAGGAGTTAAATCACAGGACCTAGGAGGCCAAGATATGGGTCCCTTGTTCCAACCCAATTCTCTCTAAATTATCCATTTAATAGTTCATTTGTAACCCTATCGTTTTAATTGTAATTGGTAATACTAATATAGAAATGTTGATTTACCTTTTCAAAAGTTTTTCATTATGCAGATAAATAATAATATAGAATATTAAATTGTGATAAAAATAATTAGGCAACTACACAAAATCAAGGCCCGCTTCGATACAAAGATAAAAAATCTAATATTTCTCTCATTCTTAGAATTAAATACACATAACTTTATATCGTTGGAAAGGGTTAAACGCCAGCATTTTTTTCAGTTCATAGCCAACTATGATTTCTATTTAAAAAATTATATTTTTTATTATTTCTGACAAAAGAGCATGTATAGAAAAAAACTGACTACACCACTGGATTGTGCTTAAAAAATTGCCTTAAGAACGTTTTTACAGAATTTTATAATTCCACGAAATACAAAAGTTATGGGCAATTTTCCAAATGGTAAAAAATTGAAAAAGACCCCGTATCTCAGTTGGCAGTGAAAATATCAACAGGCGGTTTACGCCATTAAACTTGTCTCAGAAATCGAGCCCATGACATCTATGTCGGTTTTGCACTATCTAGTCAGGAAATAGGGTTTCTCTGTTAAAACAGACCCATTTCGACCACCCTGTACATAAAGTTGTAAAAAACTACTAAATACAGGAATGAAAGCACCTATAAATGTTCATATCAAATAACCTTTCAGTCACGTGATTATGCCGACCTAAAAAAATTTCAGGAAACAAAATTAAATTAATAAGAAATATATAAGCAATTATTATTTAAATCAACAAAACGCACCTTTTTAGCATCACTTAAGGGACATAAAGGGCCATTACTACCGCTTTCCCTTTGAAAATACTCTAATAAAGTTGCAATGAGTTTTTTACGGCTATTAAGCTATCTTGTAATTTAATTTGCGCAATTTGCACAAATGTCAGCTGTTTAATGATTCTGCTGACTATTTTACTGTATTTATTTTACTGCTTGTATTGTCAATTTTAGTCTTTTTTATGCATCTTTAGTGTTTTTATTGTTTCATTTATTGTTTTTGCTATCTGTTTTACTATTCTGTCTCGATTTTTACGAGTAGTGGTTAAATCTGACAACAAAAACAGTAAAACAGATAAATAAAAAAGATAAATAACAGATTGGGGCAATTTTATTCTCTATCTTATATCCACCATCCTTAGGGTTGACATTAAATGAACATACAGAGAGGGTATCGTTAGGATCTTAGACAAGGAAAGAGAGGGGACGGGCAACACCCATATTCTCCCATGATCGGTTAGTGACGCCAAAATTCGATCGGCGGCCATACTTTGGTGACAAGATTTCGAGGTGACACCGAGCGAATTTTTATGTTTTTTGTGACAACTGTTTTGTTTTAAATTTATAAACTGTGTTTAGTACGGTGAGATGGTCAGCGTATGGCTGCAAAGGCCGAGGCGAGAAAAAAGTGGCTGGAATTACATTTCACAGGTAAAAATCGATACAGAACTTTTGTTATGTGGTCATAAAATGTACATTTTTTTCATTATAGCAGTAAAAATATGTAAAATGCTTTTAATATGTCTTGTACCACATCCAAACCAAACTATTTTTAATAATTCCAAGTAGTATTTTCAATATCCTGTATTATAATTAATGTTTGAAACTATAAATATTGCTACTCAGACAGGATTTCACCAGTGGCGTAGAATTATAATCAGAAGCCACAATTTCCACCAATAAACATTTTTTTATATATTTTACATGTAAAAAATGTATAAATATTGTTATCAAATACGTAAAATAATTGTAAACTATAAAAAAATTAAAAATTCTAGTGATAAAAAAATCTATATATGGTTGTTATATAAAACTTAAATTTACCTGCCAAGATTTGCTGGGGGTAGACAAACTTGTGGTGGGCTACTTGTTACTACATATATTTGTTTAAATATTCTGACAAAAAATTTGCTAATTTAGGTGTATACTAATAGTTTCAGTGAGTAATTAATAAAAATTTAAAAATAAATAAAATAGCACAAAGCTTCTAGAATTGTTTATTTTTTGTGGAAAATTAGGATATTCTTATGATTGAAGGTAACAAATATTAAAAATTACACTATTCATTGAATCCGTACGTCGTACGCAAGTGTGAAGGGGAATGGCTAGATTCACTATTATACCGTATGGTCGAAAAAACGACGTCCAGTTGGTTTGTAAATGACGATCGACATTCCCCCATATAATTTTACATATAAAATGACAGCGATCTTCATTTCATAATATCATGACGCCGTCTTTTCGATGTCGTTTTGTATAGTTTTATGTCATTTATAGTAGAGATTATATGGGGAATATCATCGATCGTAATTTACCCAAGTTTTTAAGCCAGCTGGACGTCGTTTTTTTTTCGATTATACGGTATAATAATGAATCTAGTCAATTCACTTCACATATGAACTCAATGAATGTGAAAAATTTTAATATTCATTTAATGAAGTGTCATTTCCAAACAAGCAAGACGCCGTTTTTCACGATCATACGGTATATATTTATTGCAATTTATTACATGTTTAAAACATATGTTATTACATTATTTTTTATTTAATTATACATTATACACTCGTTAATAAATAAATAATTGTCTTGATAATCAGTCCACTGTGACTGTTAAATAAATTTTGCATTATCGACTTAGATATTCTAATATTATAATGGTGAGACTATAAAATACAAAACTGTATATGCATTACTCAAAAATGAACGATATATTAGTTTACGTTTTAATAAATATTTTGTACCGTCTAGGTACAAGCTAATTTCTGATGCTACGCCATTGGAGAATTTCGCGTGGTGACAACTTGCCTCACTTCAGCTGCCGTGTTACCTGTCCCCTCTCTTTCCTTGTCTAAGGTTAGGATCAAGCGTAATGTTAGTTGCATTCCCTGTAATGTCAGTATTCACTAAATCAATAAAATTGAATGGTTTCCTTTAGATATTTTTCTTGACAAAATGGCGAATTATTTTTTTTTAATAAATTATTTTAATCATGTATTACTTTTTTTCTTTAGGGTGGCAGAGATAGCTGTCAAGGCGACTCGGGAGGGCCCTTAACCCTTTCAGTGGATGGAAGAAAAACCCTTATAGGACTGGTATCCTGGGGAATAGGCTGTGGAAGGGAAAAACTACCGGGAGTGTACACGAATATTCAAAAATTCGTTCCTTGGATTGACAAAGTTATGCAACCTTAAAAACACCAGCAACCAGTGATGACCGAAAATGTTTATTTAAGAATTAAATAATGTCAGTGTCAAACCAAAACAAACAAATGGACCCATTTTCGTTATGACAGCTGGATTAAAAGATTTAATAACTTCATAGAAAAGTTTAATTTTTTATACAGGTTGATTCGGGGTAAGACATTTGTGGCTAACCGGTGACATATTTTATTGAAAATTTGGATTCTTATATACGTATACATATTATAGGGTGCTAAAATTCGAGGTACGAGCATTGGTATCTCGTAACCGTAATAGGAAATACGAACATGATTAAATTGAGGCAAAGTTGCGCTTTAGGATGTTCACCAAGATGCCATCAAAAAGTTTTAAAAATTTCCAAGGATTGCTGGCAGGTTTTTGGAAAAAACGGATTTTTTTGAAAATCAATTTTATTTTAAAATGTTAATTGCAGTTACTTTTTAGAAAATCAAAAACTAATTGCACATTCTCATAGCCACTTTATTAGAGCTATCACCAGTAATTTTAGATTTTCAAATTAGCTGATAATTTGTGAGATACAGAGAGCAAACTTATTTTTTTTAAATACGGACCTGCATTTTTTATTTCAGGTTTTGGAAGAACTTGGTCTCCTGAGTACAATGATATGCCACACTTGATACTTTTTTTTGTTTTGGGTACCTTAACAGTAACAAAACTATTTAACTGTCATTTAAAATAATATGAAGTCCGACTCTGGTTTTTTGTCTTTCTTCATATAAAATAAAAAAGTCTTAATACTTTTTAAATGAGACGGCAACACCGTAATTCTGAAAATAATAATTTATATTGATGGAACATGAATTCAAGTTAATAAAAAAATCTTACCATCCATTTCCCATGAATGTCTAACCTACCAACACCATGAATCACCCTGTATATAGTATCAGATGTCAGACATACCGTCAAAAGAAAATTTTGAATTTATTTTTAACTAATTATTTATTTGCTACTTCATCTTGTTTTTGATGTTATGGTTCGAAAGTTCATAAATTATCATACAGGGTGTTCTAATATTCCGTGGACATAGAACTATTACGTATTTTTCGAAGCAGAATAAAGTGCTTTGTTTGTCTAATTATTCTACAAGCAAACATTAAAAATAATAGAAAGTATAATTTTTGACACTAAATCAATCTCATTTTTATATGTATGTCTATAAATATCAATTTATTTAAAAATAAAAACAAAGTTTATAATAGAGGACAGTGCCAATGACTACCGTGTCTCAACATGGATTTGTTTATAAATATAAATATAAATAATTTTAACATAATATAAACAAAGCTCTGATTTATTATTTAAACAATTTTAATAATTATATTAACTAGACCAAATATATTGAATAGCAACGTATAAAGAACTATACAATATGTAAATCTGTATCAGATAGCACATAATCTTTTTTTTGTACATGATTGTATTTGTTATATTTCTATTTATTTTGTATGAGTAAAGTAATATAAGATTTATTTTGTAAAAAAATACTGAACTTTATTTCACACTTTTATTAGAACCTTATTCGTAAAGCCTCGTCTACACTTAACGTTTTACCTGTCAGCCTTGCCTGTTCAGTCAAAACGTATCTACCAAGTAATACCTGGTGTGTAGACGAAAAAACGGATCGTTTTACTCGAACTGAATTATAGGCCAGTAAGCGATGATAAAAATAGGGTATTACCTCTGAATTCTTGACACCCGCACCGATTGACGTGAAATTTTCACAGTGAATAGAGAAATATGTAAGAAACAAAAGTTACATAGCAGCGATATGTGCTTTCACCCTGGGGGTGAGTGCCACCCCTTCCCGGGGGTGAAAAATAAATCACACAAAAAACAAATCAGAAATCATTAACTTATACCTACGTTTTCTAATTATTTTATCAACTAGTGAAAGAGAATATCCATTACACTCAGCTACATTCCTAATGTAATCTCTTTCTATTTTATATCTTTCGTTGGAAAGTGGAAAACTAAGTAATCTATGAATTAAGAAATTTAAACTAGCCATTTTATGTTCAATACTATGATATGATTCATTAGGATATATCTGCGTGTAGTGGTATTTTTCTTATAAATATCAAATTCCAGGCAATTATTAGTATTTCTATTAACTAATACATCTAGAAATGGTAATCTGTCGTTGTTCTCAATTTCATGTGTAAATTTAATGGAAGGAAAACGACTATTGGATTATTTAATTTAGAAATAAAATTATCTATGGTGTCTGAATGTGTGTCAAAAACAGCAAAAATATCATCCACATACCTAAACCATACTCTTGGAAAATATTCAAACTGATTCTTAGCCTCCACTTCAAACCTGCTCATGAATAAATTAGCCAAAAATGGAGACAATGGATTACCCATTGCTGTACCTTCACGCTGTTCAAAAGTTGTTATTAAATTAAGAAAACAATTTTGTTTCTTACATAACGATGTAAGCTCAATATATTCAATTACAGTTTTGTTCTCGAGACCATTGCGTTCAGTAATTCCTTCAAGTAGCCTAAAGTATGTGGAATTGGAACACTTGGGAACAACGAAGATACATCAAAGAGACCAAAAATTTCACCTTCATGCAATGTTATATTTTTAATTTTGTTAATGAATTCAATATTATTTTTAACTGAGAAAGAAGGTTCATGATTAGGTAAATTTTCGAACTCTCTTGATAACCATTTTGCCAAATTATAAGTCGGAGAACCTACAGCCGAAACAATTGGGCGCATAGACTTGTCCGGTTTATGAATTTTTTGCAGCGCATACAATTTTGGTAATGAGGGATTGGATACTTGCAATTTTTTTTCTTTAAAGAAAAATCAATAAGGCTGTTAGATTCTTTTAAAGTGTTTTTAACATCTGTTACCATCTTAGACAAAGGATTCTTTTTCAAGTTTATGTAAGGACCATTATCGATTAAGTTGTTAACCTTATCGTAATAGTTTTTTTATCTAATATAACAACCTAGGTTGTTATATTCATTTAGTTTTTGTGCAGCTTTGATAAAATCTATCTTTATCAAAGATCCACTTTTTGATTTGCTATCGTCTGATAAAAGTTGTCCATAGAAAGTGTCTGATACTTTTGATACTACTTATATAATATTTATACAAAAATCAACCATACAAATTTAAGTTAAGTAACTCTTAATTTTAGTTACCTTTCACATCCTGTATCTGCGAAGACGTCACAGGGCGAACTCCCCAAACACGCCGGTATTCAAAGCACATGAGAACACTACTGAGAGCCTTAAGGTTTCATCCTTGTGAAAATAAGTTATGTCAGATCGCTCTGGGATCGTGGACTATAGATATAAATTAAAGAAGCAAAATCGAAAAATGTGATAGAATAATATTAAGGATTTAGTGTGTATTCGTTACTTTGTGAACTTTATAACATTCTTTAATTTTATAATTTGACGCTTTCCGGGATAGCATAATGATTTTTCGAGGTCTGGAACAACTTACCTAAATCCGGGCGACTGGCAACACTACTGTACCCTCTAGGATCAATATTGCTACTGTAAATTATGAATGTGGAAGTGAACTTTTCTAGTACATGCCAATTTTTAGATGCTTATTGTTATTTAAATTGATAATTATACGCAAATATAACTACCCAATTCTTAGTCACTAAAATATTTCATTATTGTTATATAAACCAGAAAGATTTTATCTTGAATTTGCAGTGACTCCACCAAACATTTCTCTTAAAAAATCGCAAAACTTTCTCCAAACATATTTTTCGGTCAGATTCAAAATGACTCAGTAAATAAACCGAAAATACCTTCAAGTATAAGTAGAAACATATCTTTTACATCCTTTTTAGATAAATGACAGAAAATTGTGTTGAAATTTTTTGGGTAGGGAGGGTTAAGATACACATTTTAAAATGATTGTAGAATATACAGAGTGCTTCAAAAAAGTGTTGCGGATATAACATTTTTTTTTAAATGCTACACACCCTATTTTTTATTTTATTTTTTAAATTCTAATTATTATTATATTATATAATTATTGAGATAATGGACTTTACTCTATCGTTGACTCACCCTGTACAGAACAGAAATTTGTACAGGATGGAAAATTTAATGTATTACCCAACTACAATATTTTTTCGCGAAAGAATGAGTGATTGACTTTCGAGTCTTTTAAGAAATTTAAGAACCCCACTTTTTTAAATTCAACATAACGCGGTTTTCTCAAAAATACTGTTTTTTGCAATTATACGATTCAGAAAACCTGCAAATCCTGTATACCCTGTATAGAAAAATTTCTGTTTCAGGTTAACTCCAGTTTTAAGATGGAGAAAAGTGTATCATAGATTTAACTAAACGTTGCTTTCTTTTTTATAATCTCTGTCACCTTTGAAGGAATCTAATAAAGTCAGATCAATTCCAGGACATTACAAAAACCATTCGTCACTAGACAAAATTCACCAGGATACCCTTATATCTATTATTTTATTTTTATTTTGGAAGCCATTCAATACAATTGTATTTACCTACTTACCACCAAAAGATTAATTCCGAAATAAAGTTATTTTCCTAATAAATTTGATATTTATTGCATTTAAATTGTTAGTACTGATCCTATTCGATTAAAATCAACTCAAGCTTTAAACAAAGTGACATATTAATAAATCATTAAGCATTGCATTTGAAAATATAAAGCGAAAAGTTTGAAATAAAAGGAATGTATTTCAAAAAACAAAAGGAAAACCCTAATAAACAAAATGTATATTTCTTTAAATCAAATAGGCAGCATTTTTATTCTAAATCTGATATACCACTAACAATGACAATGATCGTTTTATGATATGTTTTATATGTACGAGTATATGCATAAAATCAATAGATATCTTATTAATTCAATTATGACCATTAATGAAGCCAAAACATGTTTGATTTTATTTGATTCATTAGCATTATTTTTGAGTTTACAACGTTTTTTCTCTCAGTGTAGCGTTTCCGGAACCGGAGCTGTTTTTCGGAACCGGTAATTTCGGTACCATGCCTCTAAGGAACCGAGATTTTCAGTTTTTATTTCGGTCCTTTCGGTACTAGCAAATTTTTGTTCAGTGATGGTGCAGTTCGTTAAACAGCAAGCAAGGTT
>NW_022146801.1:0-3061 GCF_002938485.1 Sitophilus oryzae
TCAAAATTATAATCAACGTAGTTACTATTCATGTTCGAAGAAAGATACTTCTTTATATTGTTTATATATCTACACTACTGTGGCATTAATTCTGGTACTACATTTTGTGTTTTAACTATTATAAACCACTAAATATCATTGTCATTATTTTGAGCTTATTCAACCATTTCTAATTATGGTGTGCCCTCTCTTCGCAGTTTGGCCCATTGTTATCTATTATTGGCTATGCGGGCCGCCCAAATTATCTGCTAATTTCCTAATATCATGGTCACATCTCAGGTTTGTTCTTCTTCTGGATCTCTTAAGTCTTCGTGTATACCATGCTGTAATTTTAGTGATCCATCTGTTGTCCGTCCTTCTTGCCAGGTGTCTTGCCCATTGCCACTTGAAAGATTTGTTTCTGTGGTCACATCTATTGCATGGATTTTTTTGTCGTATCCATTTTTTTATGGTCTTTCTTGGGTATTCCCAGAATGTTTCGTTCCATCGAGCGTTGTGCGACCTTCAGTTTTTTTATAATGTCCGTTTTAAGTGTCCATGCATAGATCATGACTGGTAGAATACATTGGTCGAACGTTTTCTTCTTTAAATAAGCAGTTTTCTTCTTTAGTAGCATTCTAGATTTGAATATGATTTGATTTTCTTCCATAAGTACTCTATGCTAAGTCAATAATTGTTCTGTTGATTTCTGGCAGTAGAGATCCCTATTTCCAGTGTTGTGTTATTTATTATAATGTTTTCTGTCTAGTAGTTCGTTGTATTCGTTGAAACAAAACAACATTTATGATTATCAGCAAACAAAATATTGAAAATATCAGGATACAAGCAGAAGATTAAAATATAGGAAGGGTAAGAAGATTTAAGTACTTGGGTTGCTGGCTGAATGATAAATGGGATCCCGATGAAGAAATCAAACATAGAATTGAAATAGCTAGAAACACTTTTTTCAAAATTCTACTCTGCAACCGAGACCTGAATCTGACTACTCGATGGCGATGCCAAATGCCATCGCCATCGCCATCGCCATATGTACTCTCTACATTGTTATACAGAGTCGAGGGATGGACGTTGTCACGCTTGGATTCATTTGAGATGTGGTTATACGACGAATGTTGAAAATATCCTGGACCGAACGAATAACAAATCTCGAAGTATTGGAAAGAATGTGTAGAAAGAATGTGTAAGGACCAAGAACTATTGACTACAATAAAACGACGGAAAGCAGCATATTTTGGTCATATTTTTCGAAATAACAAATATAGTTTCCTACAGCTGATCGTTGAGGGAAAGATTAAAGGACGACGAGGCATCGGGCGTAAAAGGTTTTTCTGGTTGCGGAATTTGCGCCAGTGGTTTAATATAGGAGAGGCCAGTGCAATTATCCGTTTGGCTCAAGACAGGGAGGAATTCCAATTGATGGTCGCCAACCTCCGATGAGGAGAAGGCACATGAAGAGAAGAGTTCGTTGTACATTACTTTAGATTTTGCTAAATTCATTTTGAGTCCTACTTTATTGCTGGCTGGATTTAGATCGTTAATTTGTGCTTGTAGTTCTTCGGGACTATTGGCAATTGTTGGCACTATTCCAGCCTTGTGGTATATGTTGTCTCCTTAGACAGTTGGGTATTTGCTAGTATTTTCTCTTAAGTTTCCCTACCGGCGTACTTAAGTATTTCGGCTGTTATTCCTTCGTTCCCTGTTGCTTTTCCGTTTTTCATATCTTGAAGCGCCTTTCTCCCGCGAAAACTTCTAGGGCATCGTCTGGTGGTAGGGACAGTCTTTCTTCTTCATGTATGTTTTTCTGGGGCTTTATATAGATCGCTGTAGAATTTTGTTACCAGGATTATTACTTCGTTTTTGTCTGTGTACTAAATGTATTAAGGGGTATACGTTGTAATCCTTAGGCAGAAAGGGGACTGGGAAACAATAAAGAAATAAATCATACCTCCAGTATATCTAAATAAGCTTCTGAATGTTTCGCTCTATTAAAAACTTTACTATTTAATGTTTCTAGTCTTACTGATAAGTCACCGATATGCCTATGAACACTGAAAATAAACAAGTTAGTCCACAATAAAATTTAATCAAATGAATTAAGAGTACCTCTCCTTGATCCCAAGGAAATTTGAACGTTTCTTCAATTATGAAAGATCGAGGAATTCATACCATACGATCGAAAAAAAAGCGGCGTCAAAGACGGCTAATGAATGACAATCGATGATAATTTTGGCGAGGTCAAGCCCTGGACCCCCAGTTGACCTTAAGAAGGTTGTATTTTTTTTTAAATTGAGTAAAAATAATTTTTGAATGGTGTAGTTTAAAAGTCGAGAAAATATAATTTTTAGAAAATAGATTTGTGTGTCTGGATCAGAAACCGTTTTATCCTTTTTCAAACTTTCTATAATTAGTGTTATTTCTTGACAAGTTTTGTGTCAATTATCAGTAAATGACGTCTAGAGATTGACCTCGCAAAAATTATCATCGTTTGTCATTCCCCAGCTGTCCTTGACGAACCATGACACACTCAATTCAATGAGCTTAAAATTTAATAATATACAACTGAGCCGGAATGCGACCCTGGACCAAGGCCGTCAAGTATGAGAGATACTTTTGGTCAAAACCAAATAAAAGCTAAATCCACTTATTTCAACAGCTGTAAAAAAACAATGTATTCCATGACAAAACTTAACCTTTAAACTTTGACAGAACAAAAGAACAAGATGTAACGTATTCGGAAAAATACGGATGCTTGTAATAGATAAAAACATTCCAGCTAGAACTGAAGAAGACATCATAATTTAAAACTTCATCTCTCTTTAATTAGTTATATAATTGGTCACGGCAATTACCCAAAATTCTATAAATAGATTTTTTTGAGAACTGCAAATATTTTGTTAAATATAGTTTTTTAGGAAGCTAATAAATAATTTTACCCACTGTCTTTTCTTTTAAATAATTTATATTCAAAAACATTATCTATCTTAATATGTTTCTTCGTTACGTCACTTAACCCATAATCCTACGCTTAAAAATTCATAATGTGATGGTCGTTCTCAATACA
>NW_022146801.1:3577-7251 GCF_002938485.1 Sitophilus oryzae
ACTTATTTGCAAAAATATACCTTCAAATCACTAAAAATTTATAATACGGCCCAGAGAAAGCTACAATTAAAACACCAACAAAAATATGATTTTGTTCTTGACAAATTCTATGCCACATTTTTTTTTGATTACAAGAATTTATGTGGTTTGGAAAGGATGACTATTTTTTTCTGAATTGGCATGGTCATCTACAAAAGAATTAGTTGAACTGAGAATAGTATTCGCAGAGTCTGACTTGATTGTTGTTCATTACTCGGCGGCTTGCAGGCCTCGCTCATATCACATACATCCACAATAATGTAACAAATAAAATAAATATTTGTAATTAAAGAAACTTTATTAAAGTACACTAATTAATAAAATGTTTACATGATCCCCCATTCATAGCCAAAAAATACCCTAAATGATTGCAAAATTCACGCCTCACAATACAAAGCTGTCAAGGGGAGAATCTTTATTATTCCACAGAGATGTCGTTTTCAGTTCATCTAAATTTCTGTATTTAATATGCCCATAAAGACGGGTTTTGAGTGTTCTCCACAGGAAGAAGTCATTCGGCGAAACTGTTGACTTTTCGTATAGGCTTTCCGGAGACTGAGCTGTGATGAAATTTAACACAGTACATTTCTAGCAAAATGCCTTTTAACTCTCGTAACTTTTTCAGTATTATAAATTTTACTAATTTGAAGGTAGATTTTTGCAAATAACTTTTAAATTACTATTCCAAATGAAACGGAATTTTACACAAAAGTACAACTTTAACGCCTCTTCAAAAAGTCTAATACAACTTTTGCATAAAATTATCTGGGGAGATAATATTTGACCTTTTCAAAATTTACATGGGATTTCCTAGGTTCCGTGTTCACCACACGGTACATATAGTAGTAAAGAAATAGAAAAATTGAGATAGGTTTCCTATCTACTGGCCATACAGTCTTGGTAGCCGTTAAACGGAAGGGAGGAAGAAGTATATTTACCTATCTCTCTTTAATTATTTCCTGTTTAAAAAAGGAGAAGTTTTGTCTTTTAGCGCTTCTTTCAAGTGTAGAACTTTCGCTACAGCAGCGCCATCTTAATTATTCCCTCTTTGATGACCACATTTCTATACACCAAGATAATTCTACTTACTATTTTTCTACCCTCCATCATTAGCGTAACTAGAAATTTATCCTGAGGTGGGCCTGGGGAGGGGGCCTGAGGTTGAACCCAGGGGGGGCCTAGGGCTTTTGTTTTTTTAAAATTGAAAAATCATTTTTAAAAACACATTTTTGAATAAAACGTTTACATGATTTTCTCTATCAATAAATTTCATAGATTTGGTTATCAAACCCTGTTCCCGTAGATTACAAATTTTCTAAAAAATAGAAATTAAACATTTTTTTGAACACAACAAAATTATGTTAACTAAACAAAACTAGGAAACGTCATTTTTACTGCATCACAAGCAAATAAAAATTAATACGTAGCCAAGAGTCATAATTCAGGATTTCTCTGGGGGGTGCCCAGCAGTACCTGGGGGGGGCACCCCGGGCACTCCTGTAGCTACGCCAATGCCATCCATATTCAAGGTAGTGCCAACCATCCTCTATTCAAAGGACAGTTCTCTTTTTGATTCTACTGTCCTCTTTTCTCTCACGTATTGAAAAAAGTCCTTTTTTTTTTACATACCAAACTGAAAATCTAAAAACATTCGTCTATCGCCGCTATGCTTTAAAAAATTGCAATCTGTGTCTTTCGCTACTCCCCACTCCTTCGGACAGAAAAAAATGAAGAAAATATTTATGCATAAGAAATATTTTTGTGGAAGCGATAAACATGTTTAACTATTTTATTTTTTATTTACTGTTAGCTCATGTTTAAAAAAAAAGTTTTTATTCAAAATGGTTGGTTTAATTGTAACAAGTTTTGAGTATAAATATTTTTAAGAAGGTAAGAAAAGACCATCAATCGCAACTGAGATAACTTTTTGGTAAATTGTAGACTAGGGTGATATGAAACATGATATAAAAATATTTTTTTTCTTTCAAACATTCTCTAAAGTTTCAATTTGACCTGAAAAGATACCACTTAAAATTTGAGCCCTTAATATTAATATTAAGACCCCATGCCCACATCATGTGTTCTGTTTTCCATAAGAATATCATGAAAAATTTTTGTTCTGCACCTTATGAATTTTATTACTAGCCTGTCGTGTGTCGTGAAAAAGATACTTTCACTAATTTTTGTAGAGAATTGAACATACTACAAAAAATGTCTCTTATGATTTTTCTAGAAACCTAATAGTTTAAGAGTTATTTGAGGCCAAAGTTTAATTCCTCGCAAATTTTAAAATTTATGATGCATTACAGCAAATTAGATGGTTTTATTGGAACAAATCACCCAAAAAAAAATGTTTATCTTAAATTTAGTTTCTTAGACAATAATTGTTAGTCGGTAGTCGTCCAAAGAAAAATCGAATAGTTTGAAGATTTATTATAATTTTTTTATGAGAACAAAAATCACGTTAAATTGTTTTTCTGTTCATCCAATAGTCTGTAAATGTTTTAAAAGTCATTGTAACTATATGAGTGACCCCTTCAGGTACTTAAATGAGGAATTAGCTGTTATCTCTTTATTTGATTCCAATGTTTCCGTAGATATAAAAATAAAAATGATTGAGAAAATTGATTCTCGACCAGCTTCTACAACAATAAATCAGCGGTATTAAGTACTCGATAATGAGCACAAATTATTTTTACAAAAAGATTTAAGTGATTTTGTATCAAAAAGATCATAGGAATTATTTAAAAAAATTGATTTACCGAGCGATTTTTTAGAAAATGACATTTCAAATTGGTCTATATAATGATGATTAGTTACATCGAATGTGTTAATTTTTTTAAAACATTAAAAGTAACGAATTACGTAGCTGAAAGAGGAGTCGCGTTAATCGAAGAATACAACAATTACCTCACTAAAGATAAAAGGCAACTACAGTATTTGTTACAAGTAGTTCGAGAACATCGGCAACGTTATATATCCAGACTATTTAAAAAAAATCTTCAATAATAATATTGATTTAGATTAAACTTGACTGAAGTAATTTTAAAACTACTTTTAGAAAAAGTAAATATTTTTTTTTTATTTAAACAAAACCATTCGTCAGTTAATGTAAGTATTTCAAATGACTAAAGAACATTTTTTGTCTTTAGATTAAACAAAAACGAGATAAACTATGATTTCGAAGCCAATTGGTGCTAAAAATGATCTCAAAGAGTTTCACTGGTCTCATTATTGCAAAAAATTATTAACAATTATTGTCTAAGAAACTAAATTTAAGATAAATATGATTTTTTTAGGTGATTTGTTCCAATAAAACCATCAAATTTGCTGTAATGCATCAAAAACCTTAAAATTTGCGGTGAATTGAATTTGGCCTCAAATAACTTTCAAACTATTAGGTTTCTCGAAAAATCATAAGAGATATTTTTTGTAGAACGTTCTCTACAAAAATTAGTAAAAGGATCTTTGGATCTTTTTTATGAAACACGACAGGCTAGCAATAAAATTCATAAAGTGCAGAACAAAAATTTTCCATGGTATTCTTATGGAAAATAGAAAAGTGGTATCTTTTTACGTCAAATTCAAACTTTTGAGCCTGTTTGCAAAAACAATTTTTTTAATCACCCTATTGT
>NW_022146802.1:0-5193 GCF_002938485.1 Sitophilus oryzae
TGATGCATTCCAAAAACTTTTCCCTCGACAAATAGCAGCACTGTTCCCGCTTCATCTATTTTCGGGATTTCCCGGAATCAGCCCGAGCTTATCTGGAAAGATAATGACGTACATAACTTAGCTACCCTATAATTACGGCCCCCTCTCTTTCTGCTATGGTGCAATTAAAGTCTATCTCGCTCACTCGTCTTTAACCACCGTAACACGTAGGTACGGCTGCAATTATTTTTGGTTGAACTAACTGCCGTTCCAAGTATACCGTGCTGGCATGATATGTAAATTTTGGACCAGCTTTGCTAGTTTCACGTTACACTAGTTTTTACCAGTTGTTCGACTGTTCGTTCTGCGTTAATACATTTGAATTATTTTGTTCTAAGGTGTTGTTTCTCTATAGTTCAAAATATTAATAAGAAAGAATAACATAACCAGCCCAGCAGAAACAAGAAAAATGAAAGAGAACATTAAAAATATACATTACGATAGCTTTCTTCTTTAGATAAACTGACATTCTAGATTTGTACTCTATGCTAACTTAATTATTCTATTGATATTTGGTAGTAGAAATCCCGAGGTGTATATTAGTTATCCAAAAGTGTTGATTTATTTATTATAATGTCTTTTCTGTCTACTAGTTCGTTGTACATTACTTTAATTTTTGCTAAATTCATTTTGAGACCTATTTTTTTACTAAGACATCTATTTTTAATCCTTTGTTGGTCAAGTTTAATTAATATTCGATGGTCCAGACCAGTTGACGGATGATTTCTTGTAGCAAAGATAATTCTATAATATTGTTTTCTTATAGTGTAGCTGTAAACAGCTTTGGCAGTTGAGAACTCTGTGGTTGTTTTATAAATCATTACTCTTGCTTTGGCTTCGTTGTATGTATTGGCAAGAGTTTAGGTATTATAAATAACAGATATATGTTGTATGTAATTCATAATTTATATGTTTAACATTTTAGAAATAATCAAAAATAAACTAATAACTCTCGGTAACGTACCAATCGGCATTTCGTTTTGATTTTCATGTGGAAATTATTCGAATAAAATGGAAATTTGTTTTAAAACGCGTTCATTATTATTAACGCGGAACGATCAATGGGGCAAATTGGCATCGAATGTCACGTGGAAATATGTTCGGAATAATATAAAAAGGCGCCCCTATACAAAATGCATGCCATTCCATAAATTTATTTATTCAGAGTGCGTTTTGTGTTTCTCATCGATGCACGCCCGCACAGCACACGTTCGACGATTGTTCTTCAAATAAACAAATTTATTCCTCCCGTGTTTTGTGTTATTTAACAAAAATAAATGTGTGTTTTAAGAATATTTTCATTCATTTTTAGTGTTCCGTATCAAAAAAGAAAAAAAAACGGAACGCTTAAGGTTGATTCTCACTATACCTTCCATATCAGCTACCTTCCGTTTCCCTTCCGTTTACATAAAATATTATATCATGTCATTATTGTTCATTGAATAGGACAATGCACACTATCCGTTCGTTCCGTTTCCCTTCCGTTCCATATCCTTTCATACATTTTTTTGGCGGACTGACAGAAGCGTTTTGGAAACAGCGTTGCCAAGTTCTTTCATTTGTACCAGTTCCGTGAAAATTTTGCTGATGTTTATTTATTTTTTCAACTCTTAATTAAATCAATTACCTTTTTCAAAAGATACAAATTTTTAAAACAAAAATTTCGTGATGATATAAATTCTACAATAAAAAGTATCGAACTGATACGGAACGGAAGCATACGTGTAGCGTCAATATAATAAAAAAATACGGAACAGATATGGAATGGAAACGGAAGATATAGAGAGAATCAACCTTTATACTTGTCCAAATTTCCATACAGTTTTAGAGAAAATAAAAAAAGCAATGCGTATTACTGGGAAATCGAATTACTGATGGTATTAACTTTTTTAAATATACTATTTCCTATTAACTGTAAGTTAGATTAGTTGTGGAAATAGGAGTGTTTTTGGTTGGTGAGGGTTAAAACGCTGCGCTGCCGACTAGAAAAGCAATCAAAAGTTAGAAAGCAACAGTGTATAGCAGCAACGATTGTAAATCGAGATTGGACCGAATTACGCAAACATGGTTTTCCGGCAATCGGCAGGCAGCCCGCTTTCCATTGGAAACGATTTAGCGTGATTTTTGACTTTGGATTTACACAAAGGCTGCCGCATTCTAATTTATTCTATTAGCTGGCCGGAGCTCGCCTTTTAATTTACCAATTTGTTGCTTCCCCGTACTTTTGATCCGGCTCCGAAATTTTTATTTGTTCTAAAATCCACATTTTCGACTTATTTAGAGGCTGAAAAAGTCTTATTCAAACCGCTAATTTCGAGATTCAGATTCAGATTAAGAGACTTAACCATAAAATATTTAGTAAAATTCAACGAGTGTTATATTGTAACATCTTATAGGCAACCAATTCTTCTAATCGCTTAACTTTTTACTCAATTTTTTTGCGTTTTGATAGACTTCGCGAAGAACAAAAAATAAACGTGCTAAATATTATTAAAATGTCGAGAAAGTTTAAGAAGAGAAGAAAAAAAAGAGAACCGTCAGATTGCGAGAAGTATGCCAGCAATTTACTATACTTAATTAAAATTTTTGTCTTTATATAAGCGGCTCTCGCCGTCTTTGTTTTAATTAAATTCTCAAACGGCCGTTTGTGAGGTGTTGAGGAGGAAAAAAAGCGTTTTCGAAGAAACTTTTTTTTCGGTCTTTACAAATCGAGATCGCCCCGACGATTCTATTTTGAATGGCCTGGTTTTTTCTCTTTTTTGTCACTTTCCCAGTAATAATAACTCCCTTAATTATAAGATTTACTTTCAAAGAGTCTCGCTAAACGGCATTTCTTTTCTTTAATCGATCAGTTTCAATTAAAACTTGTATCGGATTTAAAGAAGAAAAAATGGGCGGATATTCAGTAAAAGTGTCAATATTTTAGAGTATTGAGCAATAAAAAAGATTAGAAGAGGCAAACGTTTGCTCAGCAGGTAAAAAACTATATAATAACGTTGATTACTGATGCTTCCAAAACCAAAGCAGGAAAGAACACTTCAACAATCAATTCACCCCTACAATCTGTAGAGCAGCACTTGTAGAATGTATTCTACAAGTGCTTTTATTTAAAAGTGGTAGAGTAGACACATCAGTGGCATAAATCTTATTTCTAGCACATTCCAAATTCGTTTGGAGTAAACAATTTTGCAAAACAAGCCCGAAAAGTGATGTTTGCAGTATTAAAAGTGTATTTGATTGACCGATCGACCCGTTTGCGCGATTTGCACACACCGCTACATGTAAACTGAATTACTCGGGACCGAAATGTCCCGTGTTTTTTTTTATGTTTTTCAATCTGGTTTTTCAATATTTGAATTTCGGCGGAGCATAAAATCAAACAGTGTTATCGCTAATTATGTTGGTCATATTGGAGAGTTCGGTTAAAACCATGATTTTTAATTTACTGACCAGTGTAAGTGCGTTTAAATAAAAAATAGGGTGAATACATATTGTCAATTGTGTTGGTTATTAAAAAAAAATATATATTTTGTTCATTAACAGTTTCCAAATAACATTAGAAACTAAACAGCAGTTATATTTTTATTCTTTTACAATAAATATTTCTGTTCTTTATATTTCTTTCTCCATCTTGAGATTTTATTTATTCGAAACCTCTTTGGAGAATATCCAAGTGCAAATCGTCGAAAAGTTCTGAGATAAACTTAAAAAGAATTTACGAAGTTTTTCTTATCCATAAAACTCAATGGTATTAACTTATGCCCTATAAGTTTTTTAGTATTATTTTTATAGTGCTTATATTCTACGTGTTGTTTTTTATGTGTTTTTTACATTTATCTCAAATCTAAAAGGAGTGTCCTGAAAAAGCTCCTTTTAAGGTTTCCTATATACTCTAATAGTATCGTATATTTTATAGGTAAAACTACTACTGAAATAAAACTACTCTACTACTATATAAAATTACTAAAAATAAGTTTTAATTGTTTTCTAAAATTCTATCTTGAGAAATAATATCATTCAGATCTATTTTCACCTACTTTTGAAACACTCTGTATTATAATAATTAGAGCTTTTATCGACGCGTCGGCAAGCATAGGGAGATTAAATTTTCGTGGTGTTCCCATAGAGAATAATTCCGGAAGCTTAATTTTCGTTTCTGCTGTTTATTTTTGTACGAATATAATCCCCGTCTTGTTCTAATATTTGTTTAGTTTTTCCCACAGTCTGTTTGCTTTTCCTGGAGTTTTCCCTGGAATTCCTGTAACACTTCCAGTGTTTTTAGTCAAATATTTTTCCCCGGCTCTAAGTAAATCTAGTTAGGTTTACCTAGGTTTTGCACGTTTCAGTTTTTTAAAGTTATTTGTATAATCCCTCCATCCTACCACGGTTCAATTTGTTCAATATTATAGTAAAAAATAAAAAATACCCTATGATCGAAAAAAAAAGGTGCGAGTCAGACTCGCCCGCCAAGAATTTTTTTGTTTCCGTGTCCTTTTATACCTAGATTTTATTGCAAAGATGTTGGTAGAGGATAATTCCCAGTTAGCAGTACCGTAAGGTGCCATATATCATATATCTAGCAAATTTTTGTTTGTTTACTTAAATTAAACTTTTAAACAACAGGATCAGCCATTCCACAACCAGGATCAGCCACCGGGGATATCGATCAAGCATCGAAAGGGTGAAATGCCGCCTCTGCGTGTCAAAGGGTAAGTGGAGCGAGCCCTTGCCACCGCTATTATTAGTACGACGAACGACAGACCCCTTCTGGCTGGGGCTTGTCACTGTGCAAACCGCTAATTGGCTTTCGAACGCCCCCATCGCCTTGTGTATCGATGGTCTCGTTTTGCATTAAGCAGTCGGCCACGTGTGAAGGTGCCCTAATCGTATTGCGACAAATTTCGCGGTTTGTTTCGGCTATCGATGCCTTGTTTCAACGATATCGACTTATTCTATCTAGTTTAGTATAGAAGTATACAAAAATTAGCTCGACTATAGAAAAAATCCGCGTCGTAGTTTGATAATTTATCCTGGAGAGTTTTTTCGACTTCCAAGTGTTCGCACGTACCACTTAACCTGGCGATTTTCCCACTTTTGGACCGTATCCAGAAAGAACGGCGCGGACTAAAAAAGGGGGCTAATGCATTTCCTGGA
>NW_022146802.1:21259-35057 GCF_002938485.1 Sitophilus oryzae
TTGTTGTACTTCCGTTCAGTTACGTATTGCTACCCTTTTTTGAACGATTTGAAAAAAGCCTGAAATACGTAAAGCTGTTAAATATCATTGTTAAAAACAAAGCGTTCGTTTACAAGCACGTGGGGCCATTGAATGTAAAAATACTACAGTGTAAATGCAATTAATTTCACACTATTAGAATTTCACACTATAAAGGTTTAATTCTCACTATATACCTTTTATTGTATTGAGCGCCATGCAGCAAGCTTTTATTTAAAATTTGTATCCTTTGAAAGAGGTAATAGAGATAGATGAAGATTGAAAGAAGAATGTGGAAAGGCTGGTACAAATGTAAGAATTTGACAACGATGTTTCCGATACGCTTCAATCCGTCCCGCCATTCCGTCAAAAATGTATGGAAGGAAGGATATGGAACGGAAGGGAAACGGAACGGATAGTGTGCATTGCCCTATTCGTTTACATGATATAACATTTTATGTAAACGGAGGGAGCTGATATGGAAGGGATAATGAGAATCCAACCTTTATGCTTTCCATATTTCCATACCGTTTTTAGATAAAATAATAAAAACATGAAAATATAGGAGAATCATTTTTAAAGTCTTAAAATCAAAATGCGTTTCTTCGGTAATATAATTTTGTTTTCATTCTTTGATAAATTATTTATTGATAAAATTTTAATTAAAGAAAAAAATTATTTGGTTATTTTTACAGAATGTATTTGAGTTATTTAAAAAGAAACACAAACTTTATTTAAGATCAAAATGCTACGGGGAAAGGATGATAATAGTTATCGGAAATGTGTTTACTTTTTAGTAAATCTTAAAAGAAATATGACAATCAAAATTCATAATAACCATCTATGAAAAGGGAATGGAAATCGAAATCCGCCTTTTCATTTTAGAACTTAAAAAACATATTTTCAACCATTCCAGAAAATTCAACCATATTTTCCTGTTTTTTGTTATATTCTCTAAAACGATAAGAAAATTTGGAAGGAAATATATAAAAGGATTAACCGTTTTGGAACAAGCAAAAAACTTTATTATAAAAAAAAAAAAAAAAAAAAAAAAAAAAAAAAAAAAATCCTCTTGTAAGTACAATCCTTTGACTTACTGTATACATTCCGTTTCCGTCCCACATCCGTTCCGCATAAAGAAAATTGTATCCATTACTATAAAATAAACCTTAATATAAAACTATAGAACTTTACTATAGAAACGGTACGGAAACGGAATGGATAGTTCCATGTCACTTCCGGGTCCGTTCCGTACGTTCCGTGCACGCTCCCTATCCGTTCCATATCCGTTCCGTATCCCTTCCGTATCCGTTCCGTGTCCGTTCCGTGTCCGTTCCGTGTGCGTTCCGTGTCCGTTCCGCGCCCGTTCCGTATCCGTTCCGTATCCGTTCCGTATCCGTTCCGTATCCGTTCCGTATCCGTTCCGTATCCGTTCCGTGCCTGTTCCGTATCCGTTCCGTATCCGTTCCGTGTCCGTTCCATACCCGTTTCGTATCCGTTCCGTATCCGTTTCGTATCCGTTCCATATCCCGTTCCGTATCCGTTCCGTATCCGTTCCGTATACGTTCCGTGTCCGTTCCGTGTCTGTTCCGTGTCCGTTCCGTGTCTGTTCCGTGTCCGTTCCGTGTCTGTTCCGTGTCCGTTCCGTGTCTGTTCCGTGTCCGTTCCGTGTCTGTTCCGTGTCCGTTCCGTGTGCGTTCCGTGTCCGTTCCGCGCCCGTTCCGTGTCCGTTCCATATCCGTTCAGTATTTTTGATTGTATTCATGCTATATGTATGCTTCCGTTTCGTATCCGTTCCGTGTCCGTTTCGTGTCCGTTCCGTATCCGTTCCGTGTCCGTTCCGTGTCTGTTCCGTGTCCGTTCCGTGTCTGTTCCGTGTCCGTTCCGTCTCCATATCCATAAAACTTTAATATAGATCTATGGAACTTTACTATACAAACGGTACGGAAACGGAACAGATAGTATGCATAGTAAAATTGGTAATCCCGCTTAAACGTTTCTAATTTCCATACCGTTTTTAGAAAATTAAAAAAACGTAGAAATACTCTTTTATATTAATATTTAAAAAAAAAAAAACCGTTTCTATGGTAATATTACTTCGTTTTTCATCCAACTTCGGTTATTTATTCATAAAGAGTTTTAATTAACTTGTAATATTTGTTGCTATTCTAAATTGTTAAAGAAACACAAACTTTATTTAGATCAATGCGCACGGAAAGGATGATAATGGTTATCGGAAAATGTATTACTTTTACAATAGCAGAAAATATGACAATCAAAATTAATAATAACCATCTATGAAGAATGAAATCAATCCTTACATAACAATTTGTCAAAGAATGAAAACAGAAATTATATTACCATGAGAAACGCGTTTTGATTTTTTAGGACTATTTTTTAGAAAAAAATTCCAGCTATATTTTCAAACTATTTTTATTATATCTAAAACGGTATGGAATTTGTACAAAGCATTAAGGTTGATTCCCACTATACCTTCCTGACGCTTTTCTCTCAATGCGATTTTTAGACAATATGGAGTGGATATACGGAGCGGATATGGAATGGAAACGGATGAATATAAAATGAGAATCAATTTTTATGAATTTAAATACAAATTAATTTATACGGAAAAATATCCTTTCCGCATCCGTTCCGTCAACGTATCTGTTCCGTATTTGTTCCGACAACGTTCCGTATCCGTTCCGTCAACGATCTGTATCCGTTCCGACAATCTTCCGTAACCGTTCTGTATACGTTCCGTGTACCTTCCGTGTCCGCTGCATTAACGTTCCGTCCGTTAAGTGATCTTTCCATTTTTTTCCATGCCCGTTCCGAAAATTTTCCGTAAATCTTCCGGATTTAATTTTTCTTCCTTCCGAAAAATAGAAATGTAATAAATACCTCCCCGCATGACAAAATAGGCGATTTGTATTCGCAAACGCATCACCCCTCAATGAATATTTAAGATGAGTCACCATCATCAGGCCGAAACTATGGCCGGGCTCGTGACCAATAACAATCAATTCGGCTAAAGCCATGGAACAATTGCCAGAGGGGTAAATAAATTGGTTAACTTGCCTCCCCTACAAAGCGAATGACGAATTAGTATTAGGAATAAACTTCCTTTAAAATGCACAGAGGCCATTTTCTACTTTTAATCAAAACAACACAAAATTTAAGTTTACGTCAGAGCATAGAAACTCCGATGAAACCTGGCGACTCTGAAATGGGACAATCTTATACACTTATGTTCCTGGTTTGATTTCTTAAACCCCGTATTATTTGGCTTGATGGGTTTTTCTAATACTAGCATTTAAAGATAAACACCTTTAAGCGATTGTCTGTCAGTTATGTTACGCTCGTCTAACAAAATATCCAGGAGAATATTTCGAGCGAGGAAAATAGGAAAATTTCGGTGAAAATCCCAAAGTAGGAGCGAAACTTGCAATTTCTCTCTGGAAATTGGTTCGGACTCTGCTGATCCCCGTATACCTCCTGGAAATTTCGTTATTACCGTATTTTTGCCAGGAAACTGAGATAATTGCTTGTTGTTCCAGGATCATTGTTTTTAGCTTGATTATTTATTTTATCGCCTGAAATCGAAATAGAATAGACTCCTTGTGAGAGTATGGAAGAGTATTTTTTCCATCGATATGTGGATTCTGTTGTTTAACGCTGATTTTTGTTTTAGTTTGAAATTCTGCATGGAGTTTTAGTTAACGACCTAACTCCGACAAAAGAAACACTAATTAATTTTTCAAGCTGTGTACTAGAAACTCACTTTTTTCGTAAAAATTCTTCTTAGCACCTTTTATTTGACTTTTCATGGACGGATTTTATTTGATTTTATTTGATTTATTGATTTTATTGATATAGATTATATTTGATTTTATTTGACATATTTGATATATTGATTTATTGATATATTGATATATTAATTGATATTGATATATTGATTTATTGATTTATTGATTTATTGATTTATTGATTTATTGATTTATTGATTTATTGATTTATTGATTTATTTCTATTGATTTATTTATTACGATTACGATTTATTGATTTATTGATTTATTGATTTATTGATTTATTGATTTATTGATTTATTGATTTGTTGATTCATTGGATTTATTGATTTTATTGATTTGTATTTTATTTTTTAATATTTAAATAATAAAAGGTATTTTACATAACGCTTTTCACCGTATGGATTTTTATTTTATTTGATTTATTTGACTTTATTTGATTTATTGATTTATTGATTTTATTGATTTTATTGATTTTATTGATTTATTGATTATTGATTTGTTTATTTATTGATTTATTTGATTTATTGATTTATTGATTTTGTTGATTTATTGATTTATTGATTATTGATTATTGGATTTATTGATTTATTATCATTTACTTATTGATTTATTATTTATTGATTTATTGATTTATTGATTTTATTGATTTATTGATTTATTGATTTATTGATTTGATTTATTATTGATTTGTATTGATATTTGATTATTGATTTATTGATTGGCTGATTTATTGATTTAAGATTATTGATTATTGATTTATTGATTTATTGATTTATTGATTTATTGATTTATTGATTTATTGATTTATTGATTTATTGATTTATTGATTTATTGATTTATTGATTTATTGATTTATTGATTTGATCATTGATTTATTGATTTTATTGATTTATTGATTTATTGATTTATTAATTTTATTGATTTATTTTGATTTTATTACCATTGATTTATTGATTTATTGATTTATTGATTTATTGAATTATTGATTTATTTACTTATTGATTTATTATTTTATTGATTTATTTGATTATTGATTTTATTAGATTTATTGATTTTATTGATTTATTGATTTATTGATTTATTGATTTATTGATTTATTGATTTATTTAGATTTTATTTCAGATTTATTTGATTTATTGATTATTGATTATTGATTTATTTGATTTATTGATTGTTTGATTTTATTTGGAATTTATATCGATTTTTTGGAATTAATACTTATTGATTTATTGATTTATTGATTTTAATGATTTTATTTATCTATTGATTTATTGAATTATTGATTTATTGATTTATTGATTTATTGATTTATTGATTTATTGACTCATTGACTCACTGAGTTATTGATTTATTTGATTTGCCTGATTTATTGATTCATTGATTCATTGATTCATTGATTCATTGATTTATTGATTTATTGATTTATTGATTTATTGATTCATTGATTCATTGATTCATTGATTCATTGATTCATTGATTCATTGATTCATTGATTTATTGATTCATTGATTTATTGATTCATTGATTTATCGATTTATCGATTTATCGATTTATCGATTTATCGATTTATCGATTTATCGATTTATCGATTTATCGATTTATCGATTTATCGATTTATCGATTTATCGATTTATCGATTTATCGATTTATCGATTTATCGATTTATCGATTTATCGATTTATCGATTTATCGATTTATCGATTTATCGATTTATCGATTTATCGATTTATCGATTTATCGATCAGAGCTTGGAAGACTTCTGTAAAATAGAATAGATCTCTGGAGAGAAAAGGAAGTATATTTTCCATCGATATGTGCATTTTGTTGATTAACGCTAGATTTTTGTTTTAGTTTTAATTTCTCCTGGAGTTTTAGTTAACAACCTATCTCCGACAAATAAATATATAGAAAAACCAATTAATTTTCTGATGTGTACTAGAAATCGCACTATTTTCTGTATCGTATTGCACGCTAGCTTTAAAGCAATTAATTTTTCTCATAGTCAGCTGAATTCTAGCGATACTTCTCAGCTAAAAATTCTGCGAGCACCCAATTTGACTCTTCTATGTGGCTCTTTTCTGGCAAAATCGATGGCGGAAGTAAAATATTAAATTTTCATAAGCATCTTCCATGGGAAATGACATTTATTTTTTTATTCTCGAAAAGCTAAAGGAATTTTCATAAGCGAAGAGACTTTGGTAGCTCGCTGGAATAAGTGTTCGCTAAAACCTTGTTCGCAGTCTGATCTAATAAAAAAACACAGTTCATATTAAAGGAAAATATGATCGTGAAATATTTTAAAATATTAAAGTGTGTTGAAAAATCTACGTGCAACAATAAAGTTTTTTTCGTATATTTTTAATATATGCGAAGAATAGTTTGGAGCACATCTATATATACAGGGTGAATCTTATATAAGTGCATAAAGTCTTTATTTCGTCTATGAAATTTGACAATGTCTCTTTTATCAAAATATAAAAATAGCAAAATAAAACACTAAATCACCACAATGCACCAAAACACTTTATAGAATCCTCAGCACAGATTAAAAGTTATTAAACAAATAATTTGTTAATAACCTTTTTCACTAAATAATTACAATTATTTGTCTGAAATGATCATATACAAATCCTAAAAATAAGGTATTCTTCACGTAATAAAATAATTTTCAAAATGATTTTAGCACGAATCGTTTTATTCTCAATAATATTTCGATAGACTCCAGTCGGAATCTAACCAAACTGCACATAGAGACGACCTAATTCAATTCTGTCTACTTCGCCTAGCGTCACGAAAATTGACCTCAAACATTCGCGTTTGCAGTTGATTATCTTACCCACGTAGGGGAGACTTGAATAGGGAAGTAAATTTGGGGGTAAGGCGGAGACAGTGGGGGTTAGTTGGGAACCTTTTCGGGAGGATATCGGGAGTTGATAGAAAGTCGTTTTGGCTCAGTGCAAATGGAGCAAAACCGTCGGACAAGAGTTTAATTTAGTGTAAAGACTGCGGTTCGATTTTATTACATTGTTTCCAAGTTCGGTACGACCTAGCGGTGACGCTACTGACAGTTACAAACTCACAATTAATCCAGTCGAGTAGAAACTGGATTTTCTAGTGGTTGTTTTTGCCCCCTGTAGCATGTAAACTTTACTGACTTAATGTCTTTATTTCTTTTTTGATTAACACAACGTTTCGGTCAGATGAATCACAGACCGTTATCAAGTGTAGACTAATCTACTTCCTAAAACTACTGAGTTTTATACTACAGACAAGATTCAGAACCAGAAAGAACTTCGCTGCCTCTTAGGAGAGTGATGGATCTTTTGAGGTGCAGTCGGCAAAATACTTACTTTCAACTTAAAGATAAGTTTTATGCTCAAAATGACGGTTTACCGATGGGTTCCTCGCTGTCTCCAGTACTAAATAATATACAGGTTGGTCCGAACTGTATTCCGGAAACTTTGGCAGCATATTCGGCAGATAAAAATAAGTAAAAATGTATGTCCTAAAATGCTTAGCTTCTGAGATACAGGGTGTAGAAGTTTCATTTTTATTTCGATTTTTTCCAAATAATTTCTAAAGTAACATAAATATTCGGAGGAAAATTAGCGTCTAGCAGTTTTTTGACATGGTAAATTTAATTCTGATGTCAATATGACTCCTATATGTAGGGAAACGCCACCTACATGTGTTTTAAATGTTTTGAAGAGAATAACTTTTCGTCCGTACCTGTTTAAAACTACTAAATGAAAAAATAATAAAAATATACATTCCCGTGATTTTTTACGTAAAAAATGTCTCTTGGTAAAAATCACTTCAAGTAACCGTTCTCAAGATATTTAGAATGGAAATAGTGAATACATGTTATTATTGTTAATTTTTAGTTATTTGACTGAAATAATAAATTTGGAGACTTTTTTAAATTTACCATAAATTTTTCTTCGAAGAACTGATGATAAAATAGTTTCTGATAACTATTTAGTCAACTTGTTTATATTTATGTCATTGATGGCAAGTATTAATAATTTTGATTCCAAATATCTCGAGAACCATTACTCGTAGCGATGTTTACCAAGAGACTGTTTTTACGTAAAAAATGTCTTAAATGCATATTTTTTTACTCGGTTGTTTTATACAGGGACAAACAAGAATTTATTACTCTTCAAAACAATTAAAACACGTGTAGGTGAAATACAGATCCCTTTTCAAGGGATTCTATTTTTTAATATTTTAACTATATCTATTAAGTAAAAAAAATTGAATAAAAACTTGTGAGAGAAGCCAGTAACTTTTTTTTAACATACTCTAATTAAAAACTGAAATAATTTAGATGATATATTACTGCAATAATTAATAATGAAAAAAACAGACGATTTTCTCTATTAAAATAAACTGCGAGGCCCTTTTAAAATAATAATCGTTAATTACGGTTCTAAATTAATTCGTTAGCGCGTAACAACGTCGCTCGTAAATTTGAATAAAACGGAAAACGAAATAGAAAAAATCTCGGCTTTTAATATGTCCGTATGTTACGGCCAATTTTGAATAAATTGAAAAGAAATCCGTTTGATATATGCGCAAATATAACGTAAAATATATAAATATACGTTATTTTCGAAGGCATTAATTTAATTTGCATGAAATTTTATCTAAATTACACATGCACGAACATCTAAAGGAACAAACATTTATTTTATTGAGCACGATCTTTATCTGCCAACCCCGAGCTCAGAACTAGTTAAGGGTTCAATACTGTACAATGCCAAAAAAATGTACAATCATCTGCCTTTGAATATCAAATCGCTTTCATTCTTTCCCGCATTTCGCAAGGCTCTAAAATCATACCTGCTGGAGAGAGCCATATACGCGCTAAACGACTTTTTTGTTGATGTTTGATTATGAACAATTTTGAATTTTAAAATTTTGATCATCTCACACACTGGTCAAAGGTCAAGTATTTAATATTCTATAACTTTAAAATTATATCTATTTACTGCGTACTGTTCTAAAATTGTCCATGTATATTCTTTTTGTAATTTTAAAGACTTACATTTTTTTGAATTGTATTATTTGTATTGTGTATTTTTTGTTGTTTGTATTTTTTTGTGATTTTGTTGTTTGTGAGTGCTTTGTCGATGAAGCTGTTTTGGCTTTTTGCACAATAAAGCGTTGTTTGTTTGTTTGTTTGTTGTTTGTTTGTTTGTTGTTATTCCGTATAATTACAAACCTTTGCCTTTTTTAGGGACTAGATTTAAGCAAATTAATAAAAATAGTCTTAATACTAAAAATTATTGTATCCAACAGCCACTACTTACTTATACAGATATTACTCACATGTATAAATGCATATAAAATAAATAATAATACACGCGTGAGTTTTTGAAGTTTTAACACACTAGTGTGCTATAACTTCAAAGCCACACCATTTTATAGAAATTATTAAGCTTTATTCATAAATTACTAATTCAATTATTTATTTAAATTAACAATAACATTAAATGAAAATATTTTTTTTTGTAGATTCAGAAATTGTAAAATCTTGTATGCCTCCAGAGATGCTGTCCCTCCACTGCTTGAAATAGGCTCTGTCATTACAACGGCTCGTTCTGGAACACTTCAGCACCTTGAATCTTTTTCTCAATCTCTATTTTCTTGTTGATGGACTCTTCGATATATCCTTCCGCAACGGTTGCAGATCACCATCGTCCGTGTCTTTTTAACGTTGTCATGTTCACTCCTGCATTTGCCAGTAACGTAGCGGATGATCTTCTCATACAATTGCCAGTGTATTGCTTGTTATAGCCCAAGTACTTGCGGAAGATCTTTCTGAAACATTTTTCTTTAAAATCTGACTTGCCGGGTGATAATTCACCATTTTATCGTTAAAAAATCGCGATTTGTCTAAATAACGTCTTAATGTCATTGCTATTTATTATTTACAAAAATACAAAACGCACATCTATATTGCAGATGTTATTTTTTAAACTAAAAAAATTGCAAAAAATTGGAAATCTTACAATCGTACTTCTGAAGTCGAAATAATAATACTACCGCTAAAAATATTTGCAGCTATTTAAGACACACCCTGTATAATCTACAATTTATTATCGTTAGCTCTAAAGACAATAAGCTGTGCTGTATCCTAATCTACTAGAATTTATTAAATACACATCGGGGGTTTATAAAAGCCATCGGATTATGCAAAGATTAAATTTTGTATTTGTCTTGTTTCAGCCGCTTATATATCGGCAATCCGTTGGATAACTTCGTTAAGTATATGAAGTGGATGGCAAAATTGCGAAAGCTTAAGATATCATCCTTATAAATTCGAAATTAAATTTCTTTAATACCCCATATTGATATTTTAGTCATATTGAAATTATTATAAGAACCTTCGAGATGGCTATTAAAACAAGAATAGCTCGAAGAACTAATATGAAAACTTCAAGCATGTGAAACGTAATATCAACAGATAAAGAGAGGTATGCTTGGAAATACAATTAAGTGGCAACTATATGATAAAAAAAACGGCATCAAAGAATGGGAATGATAATTATGGCTACTTGTAAATGAGAGACCCTGTAAAACACCACGAAAATAGTACACCCTGTACATATCTCATATTTTCTTATAAATTCATTCAAAACTGTTTAGACTGCAAATGCTTTTTTTGTTAATAACGGTTCAGGAATAGACGATCGTGTTTCTGCATAGTAAATCTGGAGGAATCTGTTTCTAAAAGACATTTTACGACTTTTAAAAATAGATATAGGGCTGTTTCTGGTATATTAGAGACGTCGAAGCGCGGCATATATCTTTTTAAGCACTGTTTTAGGGATATAGTTTATGAGATTTTGTCGACAGAAGACGAAAATTTTATCCCAGTGGCGTGAACCGTATTTTTATCTCATAATTTTATATATTTTAATATTAATTTTGAATTATTAATAGAATTATTTAGCAGAAAATTAAAATTATCTTGTTTTATAAGACATTTCGCAATTATTTTCGAAAATAAATACAGGTATTAGAATTAAAATTGCATTACCTTGATTCTACTGTTAAACACTCTAATTTTGAGCTTAATATCTGTGAAATATGCACATCGTTTGGTGGAAAATGCAGTGCTTAGTGCCTAAATTCAAACAGAGGTGTGATTACGAGAAGCAATAACATTTAATGGTTATTTGGTCTTTATGGTTTCTACTCATTTGAGTTTTGATTCGATAAAACCATTGTAAATTCATTAGGGAGATAATAAAAATAGCAACGCTAGAAATAGAAACATCCTTACTCCAAAATTATCAAAACTTTGTATCCTTAAGTTTAACATTTTAAAAAAATAGGAAAAAAATAAACGTATTTTCATTTTTTATCTCACCAATTTTTATAAAACTACTAGCAAACCAAAAATGTCCCGAACAAAAAAAATATCAGCCCCTTTCAGCATTATAAGTACCAAGTTATTAACAAGTACCTACTTCTCTCTACCTACTGCACGTTATTCAAAATTACCTGAACACTTAGAAATGGCCTTTCTTTGCGGCTTGAGCCGCCATCTTTAGAACCAGTTCCATCGGTCCCCCCTTTACCCCGCCCGCGGCACGCCAATGCACCGTCGAGCACATGGCCCGCGTGCTGTAATCAAAATGTCACGAGCGCCGGGCCGGATCGTGTCGGAAATCTTAAAATCTAAGGATTTTTTGAATGTAACATGTAAATAATGGTATTTCACTTATGAAAATTAATACTTATTAAACTTAATTTGTTAATTTTTGTTTTAAAAGTCATTTTTGGAAGTTTAAAAATGAAGATTTTTGTTTTTTCTTGGCCTGTTTATGTTTGGAAATATAGAAAATATATTTGCTATCAAATATGTCTTTTAACTGCTTAATATATGCAACATCAAAGTGATATACAGGGTGTTTCAAAAAACATGTGCCATCTCTGGTGAGGATATTCCTCATAAATAAGTTTTATTTTTCACATCAACATAGGTCCGAATCTGCTTTGTTTCGTAGATACAGGGTGTTAAAGTTTCAAAAATCTTTCAATTTTTTATAATTTGCTTCCAAGTACTTTTAGTGATTTGAATGAAATTTTGAAGGTAAAAGTTACTATAAGTGCGACATACTTTAATGCTAACGAAGCGGTCGACAGATTGGCACACGAGAGATGGTACATGTTTTTTTGAAACACCCTATAAATCAGTATAATTCATATAACCATGTTTTTTTTTAAATAAATATTATTATATTTGATTCTATGTTGATATGAAATGCTCTGGTCTTGCTACAAAAAAACTGGACATCTTGTATAAAAAAATATAAGTTTTTTTATCTGGGTATTCAGAGTTGTATTACTTTTCTGTAATTGTATGTATACAAAAGTGTATTCAACGTTTTTAAATAAGCTTCAAACTGATAGACGCTGCCGTATAAAAATTGAAAAAGCAATCTTTCCCAGATTTCCTACGATTTGCATCAGTACCAGATAGGTTCATTGACCATACGTGCCTATCGAATGCATTGGAATACCTATCTCCAATTACTAGACAGACATTCCGCGGACGTTCCTAGGGAAAACAGCTGGCAACCTCGCACCAGCGATGTAGAAACCTGAATGTAATAAACAGGAGAGAAGGTTCAGTTCGGTGTTTGCTGTTTGGTCGCTCAAATTATTAAACGGTACGACCAGCCGAGACAGTACCGATTATTTAAACGATATTTCGAATATTTTCGTGTTTTTTTCGCGAAAATCTCATTAAAAATCAACGCGACGAATGTGACGAAAATTTAGCGAAAAAAAAGTGTTTTACGAATATAAATCTCAGTATTTGTGAGTGTATGTTTATCTTTTTACAGTGCATTTTGGATACAGTGCCACCTCTAAACCTACTGGATTGGATAAATTTGAATTTGGATTCGTTATTTTCAAAGGTAACGTTAGTACACGACGTTTCTTTTGTTTATTCATCGTCATCTTCAAGGTTTCCTTTCCCATCTTCCGAAAGATTTGTTTACTGTTTTACGCTGTTGCCAAGATGCCGTTTTGATGCCTTTCTTTTTAACGTAAAAAATAACATACAGGGTGGTCCGAACTGAATTCCGGAAACTTTGGCAACATATTTTGCAGATAAAAATAATTAAAAAAGTTCGTACCAATGTATGTCCCAAAAATGCTTAGTTTCGGAGATACAGGGTGTAGAATTTTCATTTTTATTTCGATTTTTTCCAAATAATTTCTGAAGTAACGTCAATATTTAGATGAAAATTGGTGTCTGTGAGTTTTTTAACATGAGAAATTTGATTTTGATGTCAATATGTCTCCTACTTGTAGGGCGCCACCTACTTATTTTTAACTGGTTTGAAGAGTAATAACTTTTCGTCCGTACCTGTATAAAACTACTGAATAAAAAAAATATACATTTACGACGTTTTTTTACGTAAAATAGGTATCATGGTAAAAATCGCTACGAATAATGGTTCTCAAGATATTTGATATTTAAATTTTCAATTCTTGCTATCTTATCAATATCAAGTATCTAAGAAATTTTTAGAAAGCTAATAACAAGGTAAATGAAACAAAAAAATAGTATACAGCGTATTCCATTTAAAAAAGCATAAATATAGGTCATATATCAAAATTGACAGCTCCCAGCAAAAATCTAGTTACACTGCTGTATTCTACGTGAAAAACTGTATGGGACACGAAAGAGGTCAAAAAATGCAAGTACCTAGTATATTTTTTATGTGAGTAGGAAGAATAATATTGCAAGTCTGACAACGCTGCGTTTTTGAATAAAATTTCTCAGAAGGAAGGTGTAGTTTTTGAAGGATTTCGTAAGTGGAATTTTATGAATTTCTTTAATCTTGTATAAGTATCTACTATATTATATGATTAGATTGAAGGATTGGCGCTACACTATAGATAAGTTAAGTATGTAGTAATAATATTACAAATAATTCTAA
>NW_022146803.1:600000-796752 GCF_002938485.1 Sitophilus oryzae
GTGGAGAAAAAATGTATAAAGAACTCCTCACGCCACAGGCTTGAATAAAACTGCACGGATTATGACCATACACTATCGGGAAGGAACAAACGAATCAAACCGTACGGTTAAAATATCTGGCGAAGACAGAATATGAACGAATGGGCAAAATTGAACCAAACACTCACATGCACTGACGTTTTTAACCTACCGAGTCCTACCCGGTCGGTTAAAACCGTGCAAAATAACCGAAGTGTAGGGGAGCCTTAACAGGATGTAAGGAGCTCTAAGGAGGTTAAAAACAGTAAGAAATTCTCCTGCTCGATCGAGGATAAACAGGGACACGTGACGGGAATGGCAGAGTACCTGGAAGATGCACGACCCAATTGCTTCTTCCTTCGGTTAATTGTTAAGAAAAGGGAGATTTAATTTTAGAGAATAAGGGTAAACAAAGGAAGAATGTACCGAGATAAGGGAAAGCTTAGAGTATTTCCCGAACATTCAGAGAATATTTATTTTTTATTATTCTTTATAAGAAAACAATTTGGTGTTTTCTACAATTATTTTCATTCAAATCTGAGTATTTAGAACAATTATGTCTACCTCTGTATCATTAAAATCGGATTTAATATACATGTTTTTTTTCAGTTCCATAGTTACTAGAAATTTTTTCCCTGTTCCTTTTTTGCCCGCTAATTTCTTCTTTTCCTTAAATAGAAGAAAGCTCTGATATTGATTGCGTTTTACACGGTGTACCGCAAGTTCTATTATAGATATACAGGGTTGTTCACCACATACGACACGGAGTATTGTAGCTAAACGATGAGATTTTTACAAATTGTAAGTTTGGGGTTCGTTGAAGGACTATTAGAGCTACAATTTAAAATTATTTTTACAAGATACAGAGTGTCCCAAATAAATAAAAAATATCAAAGTTGTATTTTTTTAAATGGAACACCCTGTATATTATTACATTTTTAGTTTCTACGATTAAAATAAAGGTAAATTTGATTAAGGTTTATTATACTTAAACCTTACCGTTTTTGAAATATTTTCAATTTTGTGAAATTGCAGTAAAAATTTTAAAGCTTCATTTCTCCAAGGGTAACAATGTTTTTAATACTAAATATTTAATGAAGTTTATTTATTGATCAGTTATTGTGCTGCAATAATAAAAATAATACTACCTTATACAGAGTGTCTAAAAATTTATTTTAAATAATTATTAGCTTCAAACGGCAATAACTTCTTTAATTTAAATGGAATGCCCTGTATATTTTAGGAGAATAAGATGCACAATTAAATTGTCTATCAAATTGTATTATACCATTTTTTACCTACCCCTTCAAGTTTTCGTAGAAAATGCATTTTCTTATAATTTAGACCTCATTTATCAATATATCCATGGAATATTGACATTTTAGATTGTTTTTAAAGCAACAAATGTACAAAATGTACAGACTAGTAATATTATCGTTTTTAGCAAAACGATAATATTACTAGGCCATTTGTATGCAAAAACAAAACTATTTAAATCTTTATAAAAGAGTATACCATTAATTAAATATAACACCATTATTTCCGCCCATATACTAATTAATTACATACTTAATAAAATTGTGTTCGTTAATAAATTATTATAAATAAATGTGGATTTGAGTCAGAAATCAATATAATAATAAGTTATCAAATTAAAGTCTCTGTTGTTATAAATAAGAATTTATTAAACAATGAAATATCATTTTTAAGGTGCTACTTTTTATCACACTGTCTAATGCCCATACAAAATTCAGTTTTTTAGTATTTGGAGCAATTATTATTAATCAAATATTTAAACAGTTTCTTTTATTTTTTAATGAAATAAACGAATTATATCGACAATATTAGTATCTGTACTCTTTAAAAATTTGGTACATCTTTAAAAATAATCTAAAATGTCAATAGTCCATGGGTATATTGATAAATAAGTTCTAAATTACAAGAAAATGCATTTTCTACGGAAACTTAAAGAGATAGGTAAAAAATGGTATAATATAATTTGATAGACAATTAAATTGTGCATCTGATTCTCGTAAAATATACAGGGTGTTCCATTTAAATTAAACAAGTTATTGCCGTTTGAAGCTAATAATTATTTAAAATAAATTTTTAGACACTCTGTATAAGGTAGTATTATTTTTATTATTACAACACAATAACTGATCAGTAAATAAACTTCAGTAAATATTTAGTATTAAAAACTTTGATACCCTTGGAGAAATGAAGCCTTAAAATTTTTACTGCAATTTCACAAAATTGAAAATATTTCAAAAACGGTAAGGTTTAAGTATAATAAACCTTAATCAAATTTACCTTTATTTTAATCGTAGAAACTAAAAATGTAATAATATACAGGGTGTTCCATTTAAAAAAATACAACTTTGATATTTTTTACTTATTTGGGACACTCTGTATCTTGTAAAATTATTTTTAAATTGTACCTCTAATAGTCCTTCATCGAACCCAAAACTTACAATTTGTAAAAATCTCATCGTTTAGCTACAATACTCCGTGTCGTATGTGGTGAACAACCCTGTATATCTATGAAAAGTATATAAACTAAAAGTTATGTAGAAAAATAAGTTACTTAAGGCCGATTGACACGTACTTGGACCAAGTACACTTGATGCTGCCATAACTATACTTTTAATAATGCTGAGTGCGTCTCACTTGTACCCTGCTTATATTGTATTAACTGTTTTATACAAGTCAAGTTGGAAGACTCCGTTACATCGAAGTAAGTAGGCTAGATACTATCTGACTTGGATGTTATGAAACCTTCCAACTCTACTTGGATAAAACAGTTGATATGATAGAAGCAGCGTACAAGTGAGACGTGCACACTGTGCAATGCACAGCGTCCATGTACATATACTTATAAGGCACTACCAAAGTGTACTTACGTTATCTTAAAATGTTTTAATACAGTATGTATATTTTCTAATTTTTTAATTTCAATTTCACTTTTTAATTAATTCTATTGTTCGGAAAGATATTCCATTTCTGAAGAAGACGTTACCTGAATGTAGCAATCCTTTTAAATTGTTTTTGTTTTATACATATTATATTATAAGGAACTCTTTACCCATACCCACGTTAAACCATAAGGTAGTTGTAGCTGTGACCATGTGGTTACTCACCGCCAGTTCTTCTAGCTGTAAAAGAAAAAAAGAAGGTAATAAGTGTTATCTAACTAAATATTTTCCTAAACTATAACTAGCAGTCAGTCATTCATACAAGGAAGCACTAATAAAATGGTATAAATACAATGGTATAAATACAATGGTATACATTTGTTTCGTTGGTCTTAAAAGCATCAACCAAATACAAAAAATCCAATAAAAAATGTATATTTTTCTTGAATTAATTGACTTATAACCAAGTGTTCCAAATAAATAACTACAGGGATACAAAAATATATTTTAAACCGATATTTAAAAATAGTAACAAATATCTCAATAAGCAATAAATCATATATACAAGGTGTCCTGTATAAAAATTAACAGTACTAAAATATCTCAAACCAGAAGAGATGAAAGAATGAATATCTTATAGAAAAGTTGCGCCTTGCTGACTCCTATAACGGCATATTTCGAAATCTAAAACAATTTGATTACTTCCGATGATTTTTGGGAAGAACTAAATTTATCCACTGGGTTTTATCTATTACCTAACACCTATCATCTCCCTAGTTTGCGAATAAATATTTTAAAAATCAACAATTATTTATGTATACAGAGTGTCTAAAAACTGAATGTTCATGAAAATTTAAAGAATAGTATATTGTTTTAGTAGGAGTAAAAATGACACTTTTTGTGGCGAGGCTGTAAGTTTGACATACAGCCGATGCACAAAGAACCATTTTTACTGTGAAGAGAACCTATCCTATTTTTTATCACGCACCATAAATAATTTTTAAACAATTTCAAACGTTTCAAATAATATAAAAAGATTTAAAAGTCATACTATACAGGGTGTTCCGAACTGTATTCCGGAAACTTCGGCAACATATTTTACTAATAAAAATAAGTAAAAAAGTTTATGTAAATGTATGTCCTAAAATGCTTAGTTTCGGAGATACAGGGTAGAAGTTTCATTTTTATTTCGATTTTTTCCAAATAATTTCTGAAGTAACGTCAATATTTGGATGAAAATTGGTGTCTGGGAGTTTTTTGGCATGAGAAATCTGATTTTGATGTCAACATGACTGCTATTTGTAGGGCGCGTACATGTGTTTTAATAGTTTTGAAGAGTAATATCTTTTTGTCCGTACCTGTATAAAACTACTAAGTGAAAAAATATACATTTCCGTGACTTTCTACGTAAAATATGTCTCTTGGTAAAAATCGCTACAAGCTACCGTTCACAAGGTATTTACAATGGAAATAGTCAATACATGTCATTATTGACTAAAAATAAACATGCTGAGTAGATAGTTATTTGACTAAAATGAGAAATTTGGGGACTTTTTATTTTTTTAAACTAATCATAAATTTTCCTCAAAAAAATGATGATAAAACAGTTTCTGTTGCACTTTTGACACAAAAATATTTCAAATTTGTGATTTTAGTCTAATAACTATTTAGTCAACATGTTTAATTTATGTCAATGATGACAGGTATTGGTAATTTCGATTCCAAATATCTCGAGAATCATTACTCGTAGCGATTTTTACCAAGAAACCTTTTTTACGTAAAAAACACCGTAAATGTATATTTTTTAATTAGCTAGTTTTATACAAGTACGGACGAAAAGTTATTACTCTTCAAACCAGTTAAAAAATACGTAGGTGGCGCCCTCTACAAGCAGGAACGATATTGACATCGAAATTAAATTTCTCATGTCAAAAAACTCCCAGACGTCAATTTTCATCCAAATATTGACATTACTTCAGAAATTATATGGCAAAAATCGAAATAAAAATGAAATTTCTACACCCTGTATCTCCAAAACTAAGCATTTTAGGACACACATTTATAAGAACTTTTTTACTTATCTTTATCTGCAGAATATGTTGCCGAAGTTTCCGAAATACAGTTCGGACCACCCTGTATATAAAGGAAATAAGTTTAGATTGGAATGCTGGGCTTCCTGCTAAAACGTATATTGTTTTGGGTCGCATACGTTGCACGGGATCTGGCGCTGCTATAGCGGTTCCTAAGAACAACTACAAACAAAAATAGAAAGAATTTTCTCTTGTCAAATTGAGAATCTTCAAAAATTATAAAATATTTCAAAATTTAAACCGCTCGCATTGAAAAAATACCGAAAAGTGTTTAAAGCGGCCATTTTCAAAGTAATTATTGCTACCTTGTAAGTTTAGTTTAAATTTTATTTACTCAAACCCCTGATAATTGTGAAAAAGTGACATTAAAAAACTTAAGCTGTGTGATCTGTAATATCTGAATATACTTTTTTATATGCAACACGCTGTGTTTTGTTTATAAAATTAAAAGAAAATAATAATAAATTTGCATAAATATTTGTGGGTCGCGACCGTTGCAAGAATAGCGCCAAAAATCATTTACATTGTTCTTATGGGCACTGTCCAATCTAAACTTGTTTCATTTATCTATGAATCTTACCTTATATGTAATTATATATCAAGAAACTATTTGAATTTGATACTTCATGACAGTTTAATAATATATTTTTGTACTTTTGTGCTTACGCGTAAAAATGCTTTACTTTTACGCCTAGGCGTTTAAATGACTTTTTTATATAGTCAGTCAATACTTTTCAAAAAAAAATATGTTTATTTTTAAATTATTAGCAAGTTATCTCTCACTAGATTGAACTTAAAAATACATGAATATTTTAAGATGTCCGTTTTTCATACTATAGTCAGTTCAGATACTAGATATAACATTTTGTACCCTTTCCGAAACACAACTCCTACAAACTCTCCGAATTTCCCGTCTTTTTAGTTCGTCATTTCTTTCCCTTAGCTCCGGAACAGGGAAAATGGACACGGTCGCGAAAAACTTTTTCCTCCGGCAAACAAACTCGATTCACGGATTAAAGTATTAGGGAAGAACTATTAACTTGACCGTTGAAACGGGGCAAAGATACATCTGGTGTCGGATTCGGTTCGGCGGGAAAAGTTTTTGACGGCTTTTCCGAGTCACGTTATATATTTTCGTCCAGGTTTTCATTTACTAAACTTTCATGGAGATTTATTCGGGAGACGGAAGTTTAATAATGACATATATTTAATCTGGGATGTGATTTTATCCTGAGTTTTTCCAGGGAAAAAATGTGACTTTTCGAGTCTAATAATGAACAGTCTCTAATAGAGATTAGGATGTGTTTTAGTGTATTTTCTGTCTCTATTTGAGAGATCAAGTTGCAAAACTCGCTTTATATTTTTTTTTAAACATGGCCTAATACCATATATTAATAGTGGGATCCTGAAAGCTACATAAACATAATCCCAAAGTGCTGAAAAAGTCGCGTAGTCCTATACAGAAAAGTCCACAGACTTCGAAACATAGGAAAATCGAGTCCATTTAGCGTGTGTCCAAATTTTGACAAAAATGTTTTCAAAAATGACCGTTTTGTTTAGACTGACGTTTAATTTCACCTGGCCTCACGGTGAATGATTTCTTTTTATGGGGGTACATAAAATCTAAAATTTACGGCCATGAAGAAATTCAAAACTTGGACCAGTTAAGGCAGAAAATATTTAATGCCTTTGACACTGTTATATTATCCAATGTGAGAAGGGCATTTTATGATCGTTTGGGTTATTGTTTAATGCAAGGGGGAGGTATTTTTGAACAATTTTTGTAATTTTTTAAATTTCATTATCCTGTTTTTTTATCGTTTACCCATTACCTACCTTGACGAACATGGGAAAACAAAGGGCCTTTTCAGGACCACAAATATTTTGATTGAGAAATTTGTTACTTTTATTTTTTTTTTTGGATTAAAAAAACAAAAGTTGTTAATATAATACCAATTTAAAAGTGTTTTAGTAATTTTAATACACACTATGATATAAAATTTATTATTATAATAATGTACATTATTAATACTATTATTCATTCGAAATGGCATTAAGGCCCAATTGCACCAATGATTTAAATTTTTCTTAAAGATAAGTAGAGCTTAGCATGAGCTGTATTTATATTTACTTTAATATTCACCTTAAATGAGGGAATTTGACTGATACAATTTTTGAATTTGAATTGTTTTTAATGATACTAACAATTTTAGTCCAATTTTTAATAAAATTTATTTAATATTAATAGAAATCCAAGAGATATGAAACCTTTTTATGCGGTTTGAAATTTTGATGCAAAATCTGGCAATACCGCTCAGAAGAAATGTTCCCACCCATACCCACCCAACTTTTTTCTCTTTTTAATACATTTGATTTGCCATTAAGCTGCCTACATCACTGTCTTACACGTTAAAATCCTATACACAGAGTTGACCTGTCCCGATGTGTATATACTTTTTTTCCTTTCTTGGGTATGAAGTTTTTTTTTATTAATTGAAAATGGAAACTTTTTCGTCGCATAATAATAAAAAAAAAAGTTTCCATTTTCAATTAATAAAAAAAAACTCATACCCAAGAAAGGAAAAAATATATATATATGGATAAATAAATGAATAGGTAACTATTTTTTTAAGGTGTGAAAATTGCGACACACGCTAAATGGGACTTGATTTTTCCTATGTCTCGAAGTCTGTGGACCTTTCTGTATGAAAATTCATTATAAATTACGTTACTGCAGCAAAATCCGTTTTATTCACTTATATTTGCTTATATTTGCCACTTATGGATTTGCCATAAATGGATGCTTTTTTGTGCAAATCCCGCATTTTTTCATATGCTTTTTACGCAAGTGATTACTACTGATGTCTTATCCATTTCAAATCATTACTTAATTTTAATAAAATAGCATACCTAATAAATTAAGTTAGGATGCAAACAAAATCCGCATTATCCGAATTATTTTTGTGTTTTTTCTCTTTAAAAATTAAATATTATTTTTTATTTCTAGAAAAACAGAAAAACAAGATACAAAACAATGATTTCGCTCAATGGACACCCTTTTTGTAAAATAACGCTTCAAACGTTTGCTTAAACAGTTTTTGCATATTATCTGGAAACAACGTTTTTGGGATAAGACGAATTTTGCAACTTGACTCCGCGTTTGAATAAACATGACAACAAATTTCACATTTAAATAAAAAAAAACTAAAGCTTCATTCAGAACTTATAAATTAGTGGAATAAATTAGTAGTTTTTTTTTAATTTTGCAAAACGGTTTATTAATATTAAATGATTATTACACAATCATATCCCAATGAGTTTTGTTGGTTTGGTTTGGTTTGGTTTTTTTAAATAAAAATAAATTTAATTTAAATCAGAAATACAATCTTGTAGTAAAATTGCATGTGTCTAGACATATTCACAAAACTTGTGTAAATTTACCATAATATATTTAGTAAAAAATGACGCCACGTCACGTGCCTTCTTGTAAAGCTTATACGCATTAAATAATCGATTGAAAACATAGTTAGGAGGAAAGACGAAGAACATTTCAGGAGAAAGTCTCAAAGCGTGGGTGATTAGTGTTATATAATTTAAGGGTAAGAATATTATATTAATTATGTTTATATGTAGTTTCTGTAAATATAAATCCAGCCCTCTTAGAAAACACAATCTCTGTTTATTATAATTATTTGCAAGCTTTTTTTTATGTAAACATAATTGTTCCATGATCTCTCTATATGAACATATCTCAAATATTATTTTTTCTTTCAGACTGTGTTTCGGAGGACAAATTTAATAGAGGACCGGAGTAGAGGACTCTATAACATCGATAGTCTCTAAGTTGCTAAGTTGGCAGTTTTGATTAGATACCTTGTTCTGGCATTTTCTGTTTTTTTTTATTTTGTACCTGATGGCAATTTTGTTCCTATTTTGGTTAGGCTCAGAATTCCATTAAGGTTCTTCTAGACAAGAACCAGTGAGTATCTTACACACATAAATTCTGTTGTGATTTTTTATTAACCTTTATAATAATAAATATTATAATTATAAACACGTGTTTTATTAAATTTATTAACATTTACTAACGCTTTGTGAATTTACAAAAGTAATAGTAAATTCGTTTTGTGAATTTACAAAAGTAATTATTGTAAATTCATTTTATTAATTTACAAAAGTAATTGTAAATTCACTATAATAAAATGTTTTAATTTGTTGTTACTTTATAGAAATAGTACAAGAAGTTGGCGATTTTAAAAGATATATTTACAATGAATAATTAAATTTACTATGAGACACACATTCTTTACATAAATTCACAAAGAATATTGGTGAATATAAAGATATATTATAATATATTCACCCGCATACATGCCACAAATTAGCCATACAGCGATTTTACAAACGATTAGTAAAACTAATAATCTGTGACAAGAAATAACCATCAATATTGTTATTAAATTTACAAATTAATTTTTTCAGTGTAGAATATCCTAGCAACAATTAATTTACAGTAGACAGTTGCTTCCTTCAGAACTTCGAAATTAGTGGAAAAGCCACGCATCCCTTTCACGTGGTCCTGCCATTGTAGGATTTAGATTTTTGGTGGGTTGTCTCTCCTTTTTTGTCCGTTATACATGACCACAGACAGTAGAGGGTCTCTGGTATGATGGACAAGGTAGTCCCATCCGGCATCGTTATACGTCTTGGTGCAATTCCCTGGCCACGACACTACAGCCACGATAAAGACAGTGAGACGTTTTTTAGAACTAGCCAAAGTGTCCAAGGGGATTTCTCCTAGCACATGTCTAGAAGCTTCCCCACCAATGACAAGGTCTCGCATCTCCTAGAGGAAGATGTCTATGCATACCGTAACATTGTTTTCTCTCTTTAAATTAAACGATATATCCTTAATGTTGCCTCGGCAAAAATATATTCTATATTCATCCTAATATAAAAGCATAGACTGTGAAAACGACACGGTTTATTATCGTCATAAAGCAACTTATTTTCTCCCTCGTCATCCATCCTGTTCTCAGTTGACCACTTATTAACAAAGCCAGGCCGTCCTTTTCCGTGTAGGGCCCCTTCGTGCAACACTAAATTACACTAAATATCCCTTCTCGCCCTTACAGTCGTCGCGTTCAGTTTTCTTTCAGCACAAATGCGTTGCACGTTAGAGGAGACCTACACTGATCGACATAAAAACGGGCACCTTAAAATTTTCATGTTTTTTTTAAATAATATTTTGTTAACTACAAATTGCTTAAAAAGCACCTACCGCAAAAAACAACTGGTGCAAAAATCCACTTAGTGCAAACATTCACAATCGCCATTCAAAATCGTCCTGTAAAGATTTTAGTGATTTTTAGGCAATTTATAGTTAAGCCGTTTGAGTATCTAGCCAATTGTTCTATAATTTCTTCGTTAATTTAAAAATAAAATTAACAAAGAAATTGTAGAACGTCATCGAAGGTATGACTGCAATAACCAGGCAGCTACATTTTAACAAATTTTGCTAGCTAAAACAAGCAACTCCAGGTGCTGCCCAGTTCTGTATAACTGTTATATGGAGATACGATTTAATCGTATAGCAAAACAAACAAAAAATAATCCAATTTTTCATCAAGATGCATCTCTTCTAGATGGTGAATTCTCCGATTCATCTCTAAAGCTTTTTCTTTTGAAGAAAACTGTAACAACTACTGTTAAGTTTATCATTCAAAACATGCCTTTGTTTTGGTCTTCCTCAAAACACCTATGATATAGTGTTCATTGTTTTTGTAATGTCACTGTCATTGAAAGGTCACATTATTATTGTTTGTTGGTAGTTACTCTAGGAGACATAGTTTTAAATCCAGAAGTTGACCTCAGCCATTTTCAATTAAAACAATATAGTCGATACGAGAAATTATAATTTTTTTAACAATAAGGCACATTTCGTTTCTTTGTTTGATACAATTTCTGGACTTAAAATCATCTTTGCTAGTGTAACAGCCAACAAAAAAAATATAATAAAACTCTTCAATGATAGTCGCATTACAAAAACAATAAACAGTATTTCATAAATATGTTAAGACCTAAAACAAAGGCATACTTTTAATGCTAAAAATTGTTGTAAATCGTTACTATCTTCTTTAAAAGCAAAAATCTCAAATAAAAAAGTTATTGAGGAGAGGTAAAAACCAAACTTTCTAGAAAGATGCTTCTTGATAATAAAGTGGTCTTTAAATGCCTTACTCTGTTAAACCATTTCATAGGGTGTTTCAAACTTTCAAATAGCAACATTTTGTTTTTCCTCGTATAATAGGCACAAATTTTTAATTTATGAATAGGCTAAAAAGTCAAGTAATTTAGCTACAAATTTCTTAAAACATTACCTAAATCGGCGCTCGGGTATCAATACAAAATATATTGAACTTTAAAATACATGAAAATTTTAAGGTAGCCCTTTTTCATGCAGGTCAGTGTATGTAACATTTAAAAACTGCTCACGAGATCGAGAGCAATTATAGTAATATATATTTAAACAGGAAAGGGTTTCATTTCGTGTACCGGGAATTGGAATGAAAAACTATATTTGTTATTTTATTACAGAAAGGAAGTCGAAAGAAGTGTTATATACAACATCTTACGTCTAAAAGTTTTTAGAATCTAGTTCCAAATCTCATTGTTTTCGAGAAAAAATAATCTTAGATACTGTAAATTTTTGAATAAAGTAGTTACCATCTTCACACAGATAGCCAAGCAGCACTTAAGGCACTCGGTTCCACGGAGGTCAATTCTAGACTAGTGTGGGATTGCGTCAGTGTTCTAAATACATTGGGACACCTCTGCTCCGGCAAGGGGAGACAAAAGCCAGGATGGAAAGCGGTCCAACAGCGAGAGGCAAGCAGGGACGTATCGCCAGCTTTGCCATAACTCCAATATAAGGACGTCGAGTTGGCAAATCATCAACTCGTGGGAGGAAGGCCATGGTCAAGTCCACAATTGACCTCAAATCTAAGGATGCAATAGAGAAAGAGAGATATATATTCTATTATAGATTCAGGAAAACACCAGTATCGGGTATAAGGAGAGCCCAAGTTAAAGAGGTGAAGAAAATGAAGACAGATCCACAAGCTTACATCTTACGGATACCTCAGCCGGAGACAAGCTCCTCGACTGTGAAGCTGAGGCCGCAGTGCAAGCAAGTTATCTGGAGTAGTGGGTATCGACGCGCCAAGCGAGCCTCCAAGTAACCCGCGAGATATGTTTCCGTAACATGCGATTTTAACCAGACCAGCCGCGCGCAGTGCAATCCCCCACCAACTTAAGCCACAAAGCAACTCGCCAAGCGAGCCACTTGAGGATCAGTCGTGTTCGATATTTTCAGCTAGGCGTAAAGTAGTTTTGGTCTAAAAATGGAAGAAAAATTGTAATGCACAAGCGTTGTTCTGCATAAATTGCTTCTCTGAAGTTTGTAGACGTCCTTTCTAATTTGTCTTGAATTTTATTAAGTAGGAAATCAAACGATTTTACAATCATACGTGCATAATTAAAAATTTTGTCAGGGAAATTTCGCATTTTTTTGTAAACTCGCAAAAATTTTCCATCATGGTCTCTGTGCAAATACTCATGCACCCACATCTTCTTATTTTCCATATTTACAAAGTTCACATAAGAATTGTCACAGAGCAGAAGCCTTCTGGCAAATTTTGACAGTGGCATGATACTAAAAACACTCACGGGAGCTACAATTTGCAACTGAACTTGATTAGATTGGTTATTGTTTTAATAATTTTCCGTCCACCACTGCGTACAAGGTATATTTACCCTCTACCCATAAACCTTCACCCTCTACCCGACAAGCTTCCCTCCACCCGTCTATAGTGCGGGCTTGGCTCGAAGAGTACGGAGCACAGTGGTTCCCCTTAATTAGCTGCGCGGTCATAACTGTTAGATATCTAGATATAGCTTGACTGCAGGGTTGGCATGATTTAAATCAAATGATTTAAATCAAGTGATTTTTTTAATTTTAATCATGTGATTTAAATCAAAAAAATAATTTTATTGAAACTTTGTATAAATCAAAAAATAACTGTAAAAATTATAAATATCTGCCCTAGAGAACTATAAAAAATATTTCTATAACAGATATAACAGATAATAAATCGAAAAATAATTGTAAATTTTATAAAACTATATAAAAATCTCTATTCATCAATTTAAATGTTGAACCGATTTTTGAAGTAATTTCGTGTGAATCCATAAGACCGCTAAACGCAGGGATTTATTTTAAAATTTATGGTATAAGTGACAAAAATTCGCTGTTCGAATACATATCATTCGCAGACTAGTGCAGAACTAGGTTCTTCTGATATAGAGACTATATCTTCATTCCCGAAAACCTATAATCGTTGTCAGAAAATATGTTATTTTATATATATATATATTTTTTTTTGAAACGTTGGTATGTTTCCAAATTCTTACCGACATTTTGAATTGCAGTAAGTACTTTACACTTTGACATTAGATAATACTAATTTCGTTCTCGACTTAAGACTATTTCCGAACAATAGTATATTGTTTTATTAAGAGTAGAAATTATACTATTTTAGACGATTCTGTACATTTGAATGACCATCGTAAACCTATTCCGACGTTACAAGGAGGCAGAAAAAGTACATTTTTACTCCGAATAAAACATTATTTTTTTAAAACATTACAAATAATTTTTTAATCAATTTCAAACATTGCAAATAATACAAACAGTAATCGAGAAACAATTTGTACACTCGTTGAATTTGACACTTAATATCAGTTTAATAATATATTTTTGTACTTTTGTGCTTAGGAGTAACAGTGCTTTACTTTTATGCCTAGCCGTTAAAATGACAAAAATTAATACTTTTGAGACGTTTGAAAAAAACTCATTTTGATCTGAATCGAGCGACTTTTTTGCGGAATATATTGGTGACCGATGTGGAAAAATGACACGCGCCATAGAATTGTTAATGTTATCGGTATCGCTCAGAGTTATAAAGATTTGGCCATTTAGCATAGGACTTTAATTGGAAATAAGTCCTAGTCATTTGGAAATCCGATTTAAATATTGTTTTGAATTAAAATAAAAAAAAATCTGATTTAAATCAAAAAAATTCGATTTAAATAAAAAAATCTGCTTTTTTTTAAAAAGTCGTGATTTTTTCCAACCCTGCTTGACTGCACCTTTTTTAATTGAAATTGATAACAAATGCTAAATAAATGTATATAAAAAACTTAATGTAATATGTATTAAAAAAATTGGGCCCAGTTCGTGTGATTTGCATTTTAAGTTCTAACTATTCGGAAAGGTATACAGACTATGTTTGCACATATGTACATGTTTTTTCATATTGAAGAGGTCAAATTTATTTTAAATGTTGAAAAAATAAAAGAGACAGTTGTTTCATTTTATAAATACAATTTTATTATCAATTGATATACAGTGTGTCCACGAAATAAGTTGACGCGAAGAGGAAAAAATAAGTTTCTGTTATTTTATGACAAAAAGTCAATCTTTAACCACCCGGTATAAGATCCGGCGGCAATTCAAATAAGAGGATTTGAAAGGGAAAGTAGTTAAAAGTCTTAAAGAGTGACAAGCAAAAATGTAAAAATACTATTTTTGTTGTCTTCAAATAAATTGCCATAAACTAATATTACTTAGGTTTAATTAAGTGCAAAAAAGAAAAAACAGTTCTTTTTACTCTCTTTTCGAACGTCCATTACAGAAAAGCCAACAGCTTATATCAATTTTAATAAAATAAGTAATTAATTGGCGTTATCTGAAAACTGTTTGTCAACTTGATACCAGTAGCAAAAATGTGACATTTCTAATAAAAAAAAGCGCTACACTAGGTTTACTAGATTTTGTTATTTTTTATTATGTATCGTTTACAGGGGAATATAAGAAAGTATTAGCAACAGTTTCATGCAAACGTTTTGAAATTAATATTTCTAAGTAATGACCTATCTGGGAACCACTGTGCGGAGGGCCAAACCCCAACCGTGGAAGAGTGTGTATCTTGGAGGAGGCAGATGTCCACTCTTCGGAGGAAGAACATCTGTTTTCAGGGGAAGACGAGAAATACCCTGTCCCCCCTACAACATGAGAACCCCCTTGTATGATGAGTTATAGACTGTATGATGAGTTATAATTCAAGAAACTTGACATATAAATTACCCGTCACTCCCTGTGAGATATATATATATATATATATATATATATATATATATATATATATATATATATATATATATATATATATATATATATATATATATATATATATATATATATATATATATATATATATATATATATATATATATATATATATATATATATATATATATATATATATATATATATATATATATATATATATATATATATATATATATATATATATATATATATATATATATATATATATATATATATATATATATATAATTCAATTATCGTAATATTTTACCTTGAAAACCTCAAACAAAAAACAGGGTTCGCCTTTTTTACATCGCCCTTAAACCAGCACCGTAATGATGCTCGTCTCGTGAAAAGAATATGCGCCAGTATCGGGTTGCCTGTATTCTGCGAAGCCGGGGTTAACGGGCAACTTGAGCCCGACAAACACCGACGACTGAAATATTTCATTAGTTAGGAGAGAAAAGAAAGTTGAGGTGTTTGTTTATTGTTTAGTGTTTTTAATTAAAAACTTGAAGCGCTTTAAATACTCGCTCTTTTATTCATAATTCCTGGGTCAATAGAACGTAGAGCAAGTTTACTCTAGAATTAGTTTTAAAAACATTTTATTTTGACTTATTTTATAATATAATTTTTTTTTCTTCATTCCTCGTAAAATATTGTCAAAAAAATATTTTAAATAAATAATTTCTCATTATATTGAACATCAATTAAACTATTTGCCAAGTTTTTACATGAAATGGAATATTTTTGGTCCAAAATTTACTGAGCAACGCATATTTATGTACTTGCTTTTTTATAGGCTTGGTGCATTTCAGTTGATTTCAAAAAATTCCGACCACAGCGCTGTATACGGCAGAAATCAGAAATTTTCGCTATGATTTCACACCGTCCCGGTTACAGTTCATGTTGATCGCATTAAAATAATATTGAAATCATGGCTTTGTTATAATATTTAAGTATTTTTGTTTTTAATAGTGAAGTTATTGAAACTATAAAACACTCGGGGTACGAGATGGGTGTGACGTAACGCTGTTTCGGGTAGTAAAAATTAAGTGAACTGACAGAAATTAAGAAGAAAATTAACTGGGCGTCGCGTTGTGTTGTGACAATTTGAAATGTTAATAAAATTGCCGAAAAAATGTTAACACATCAAGGAGTGCGTAATTACTTGGTTATTGGGTGCAATAATATTCAATAGCTCAATTTTTCCGAATGTTCAACTCTACCGAAACACATTTTATTCTTCCCACCGATTTCATTAAAAGCAAAAATGGATTCAAGCAGTTCGACGAAACAAGTGAGCAAACAAAGTGCCCATTACATAATCAAAAAATTAAATAGACATATGTATATACTATGAGTGGATAAAATATAATTTGCAATATTAATGGTATACTTTTTTTAATCAACTAGTGCTTAATTTTTTTGTGAACATCTTCTAAAATTATAATTATGGACCTTTAAAAAAATCGTTATAGCCGAAATAACCTCAGTTATGTAAACTATAATCTAACCCACTAGTAAAATCAGTGGAGTTGAACTCATCTAAAAAGTTTTATTAGCTTAAATAATAAATTATAATACAAGTTAGACCTTCTGAAGATATCAAAATATTTCTCTTTTATTTTTATTTAATTGATTAGATAACAATTTCTTTTCGACAAAGTTGTTGAATATGTGCTTCCATAAACACCAACTAAAATACATGACTTGGTTTTACATGAGATCTTACAATGTAGTAGATGAGCATTCTAATCACTTCTAACTTCTAATCGCAATCCTTATATCATATCATATAAATACGCAAGCAAGAAAAAAAATTGTTATACAGGGTTAGTCTTAAATAAGTGCAAATATTTTCAGAGCTGGTAGATCTCGTTAAAAAAATATATTTTCTCTTTACCAGTATTCAAATAAATCCAAAATAACAGACTTATTTTACTTTGAAAATTTCCAAAAAAAAAATATTTTTTGCTAAAATTTTCAGGAACCACTGGATCTTTTCTGGATTTTCTCGCAATTTATGTAACGTAACCATATTATCAACAAATGATGTTTGCCTCAAGTTTCGTTTAGTTAGTTATGTAAGAAATATTTGTTTATTTAGTATTTGGAAGCCGTTTCGAACAGCATGTCATAAAAAAAATCTGCGGAAATCGATCCTTTTCTAGTTTTTCAAATTTAGAATAGCTGACGTCAGGGCTACTTTTGTTTACGTGAAATCAGTTATGTAAAAAATATTTGTTTATTTAGGATCTGGACGGCTTTTTGAATAGTATGTCACAAACATTTTTCTGCGGAAATGCATAATTTTCAGTTTCTCAACTTTAGAATAGCTGAAACCAGTTACATGAAAATACGTTTCTCTGTTTTTCAGTCTAGAAATTTTTCTAAACATGGACACGCAAAAAAACTTCTTGTGAAAGTGCACCATTTTTATTTATTGATAAAATATTGTAAAATATAGCAAGACTTAAAAAATACTCGGCAATTGGAATTCGTAAATAGGCGCGTTTTAGTTTCGATTGCTTTGGTTATATACGTATATATATATATATATATATATATATATATATAATACGTTTTCATGTAACTGATTTCAGTTATTCTAAAGTCGGAAAAATGAGAATGATGTATTTCCACAGAGAAATTTTTATGATTAGTGTTCCGGGAGGCTTCTATATACTGGATGTTTTGTTGTTTTTTATAAGTGATTTCAAATAAAAAAAAATTCACCCTTATGTTTTTTTAACTAAAAACTAAAAAAAAATCCAATTTTTTTTTTCAAAAAATATGACATGTTTGTGGGATCGAAATATACTACCCCTAAACATATTTGCAATTATTTAAGACTTAATCTGTATTTATTTTTAATATAAAAGAAACGTGCATCAGACACATATAAAAAATTATGCAAGTGTAACCCTTTTTTAGGTTTTTATAACGCAATTAAACATAGTCATAAAATTCTCGGACGCGGAGGCGGCAACGGCGTGCAGCTTCGTCGCAAATAAAACTTTATATATAAAAGATTAACTGAACTTTATGTGGCGCCGTCGCATGTGTCTCTATTTCTCGAAATTTATGCGGTTCACGAAACAACAACCGCTACATGGGGGCGCAGGGAGTTAGTGTGTTAAAGGGCGTGTTTATTCGGCACACTTTCCGCGCCCGCACAACTGTTTCGGACCGGATTTTTCATTATTTAATTCGTTTCTCGGTTAGGGCAAGGAAATGGGACGCTTGACATTTATTACGTAATTTATTGCGAGCTGTTTGCGGAATTTTAGGTTATATTTGTAATATTGTGAAGAGGTGTATAATATTAAGCAAGATTTGTTAAATTCAAGTCATGAAACTTTTATCTTCTAATACTAAACTTTTGAATATCTCTCTTTGAATGTGGTAGACAATGATTCAGTAATAGATACAAAAAGAATTTAGAACATTCATTATATTTATTTAATTTAACTTAAAAAACCTTTCGTATGTGCATATACAGATGTATTACTAACCGTTTTCAAGTATACACTAATCTAAATACTAGATAAAATCGGCACAAAAGCTCATTAGTGTCATTCATAAACATTCTGCGGTTAACACTAAAGCGGATATAAATCAGCTGGTCTTTAGGTTATCCAATTTATTTGAGATTTTACTCAAAACAGTAAACCCGTGACAAAACTAAAAAATAGGCAAATGTAAATCATCAGCATCATCATTTACAGCTTATTCAACCATTTCCAATTATGATGTAGCCTCCCTCGCATATTTAGATACCCTCTTTGTAGTTGGATCTATTCTTGGCTATGCGGGCCCAAATTATCCCTAATATCATGGTCCCAACTAAGGTTCGGTTTTCTTCTATGTCTCTTAATTCCTCTTGGGTATCATGGTGTAATTTTGGGGTTCATCTGTTGTCCGTTCTTCTTGCCAAGTGTCCTGCCCATTGTCATTTCAGGGATTTGACATCTATTACTTGGGTCTTTCGTCGTATCCACTCTATTCTTTTACGGTCTCTCCTTGTTATTCCCAGCATATTTCGTTCCATTGAGTGCTGTGCGACCTGCAGTTTCCTTATAATGTCCGTTTTAAGTGTCCAGGTTTCGCATGTATTGATCATGACTAGTAGTACACATTGGTCGAATATTTTCTTCTTTAGATAGAGTGGCATTCTAGATTTGAATATGATTGAGTTTCTTCCATAACTACTCCATTGAATTCTTATTAGAATGCCTTTTTTTCACTAATTCGTTGCATATTACTTTAGCTTTTGCTAATGTAAGGTAACAAACAAAACAAAAGTGTGAGAGGTGTCAAGAAACAATCGTAAATAATTCATATGATATCTGAATGTATTTTGTAATCAATATACGTGGATATTTTGTAACACTGTGAAGAATCGAAGTGAAATGAAGTGTTGTTAACTGTAGAACAAGTCAATTAGCGAGAAAAACTGACCAAAATCAGAGCTTCAAAATTACACAGAGATACTTAGACCACAGAATATCTAGCTACGCAACAGAAGCCTCGTTACATGTATAAAATTGTAGGTAGCAAAAGGAGACAGGCTTTTAAAGCCTGTCTCCAAGTCAGATATTTTGATGCGGTAGTTTCGCTACTACATAATAGAGGGCAATAAATTTAAAAGAAAACAGTTTTCTACAAACAAAATTTAAAAGAATTTTGTGCAGTGTTGCCACTGTGTAATTCATATCGTAATACTTCCTGATAAAGCCTATCTTCAAATTTGCTACATCATTTAAACATATTAAAATAGATCAGAGCTGTTTTTTTCAATTTGCCATGTTAGTTGGAATTAAATCTTATGAGATAAATTACAATCACTTCCTGACGTTTGACTGTATAATTGAATCCTGAATTTTCATTGTAATTCGGCGACAATATAATAAGTATTGTTCTACTATTATGATACCACTTCCTGACGTTCGATTGTGTTCATACTAAGTTCATATCGTATAATCGGGAAAAAACGGCGTTAGTGATGGCTATGAAATGAATATCGCTGTCATTTTATATATAAATTTATATGGGAAATGTCATCGATCGTCCTTTTCCAGCCAACTGGACGCCGTTTTTTTCGATATCATACGGTATTTGATATATACTATTTTTCATGACACTACAATATTATGGTACCATGAAGCATATCAAGTGATACCATAATATAGTACCCTATTACGATACATGGCGTTCGATTGGGCTTAAACTTGATATACTATATCTTCAGTGACATTTTAATATCATGGTACAATGGAGCATATAAACTGGTACCTTCTATAGTACCATATTTGATGACATAGCAATATTAGGTACATGGCGGCAATAGGGCTTAAACTTGGTATACTATATCTTCAGTGACATTGTAATATCATGGTACTATGGAGCATATAAAATGGTACCTTCTATAGTACCATATTTGATGACATAGCAATATTAGGTACATGGCGGCAATAGGGCTTAAACTTGGTATACTACGTATTTTCGGTGACATTGTAACATGATGGTACTATGATGCATATATAAAGTGGTACCTTAAAATAGTACCATATTTCAATACCATTTCCTGACGTTCGATTGAGCTCATATTTGATATATACTTGCGTATTTTTGATGACATTGCATTATTATGGTACCATGAAGCATATCAACTGGTACCATAATATAGTACCATATTATGTACATGGCGTTCGATTGGGCTTAAATTTGGGATACTACGTATCTTCGGTGATATTGTAATATTATGGTACCATGGAGCATAATAAGAGGTACCATATTACGATACCATTTCCTGGCGTTCGATTGGGCTTAAACTTAGTATACTACGTATCTTTGGTTACATTGTAATATGATGGTACTATGATGCATATAAAGTGTTACCTTAATATAGTACCATATTTCAATAACATTTCCTGGCGTTCGATTGAGCTCATATTTGATATATACTTGCGTATTTTTGATGACATTGCATTATTATGGTACCATGAAGCATATCAACTGGTACCATAATATAGTATATATTACGTACATGGCATTCGATTGGACTTAAACTTGGGATAGTACGTATTTTCGGTGACATATCATATGATATACATATCATATCATATGATGGTACTATGATGCATATAAAGTGGTACCTTAATATAGTACCATATTACGATACCATTTCATGGCGTTCGATTGTTCTTATATTTAGTATACTACGGATCTTCGGTGACAATGCAATATTATGGTACCTTAAAGCATATCAAGTGGTACCATAATACAGTACACTATTATGATATCATTTCCTGGAATTCGATTGGGCCCAAATTTGGTATACTTGCGTTCCTTTATAAAGATTTGTTTAATTAATAATTTTAATTTATTTTACGAATTTTAATTTATTGTTCGATGTCGTGACAGCAACTTTTATGCCGAACTAATATATTATTAATTGTACCTGTGTCACTTTTTAAAATCTACCTAGGTCTATATAAATAACGTGGAAGACGGAAGAAATTTGTTTTTATAGTATTTTTTAGTCAGTTAACATTTTTTGTACTGCATTTTAATAAATTATTTCCATTATTATTAAACTTATATTTTATTACTAACGTTCGAGCATTAATAAATATCACTATCAATCGCCCTGTATATTATTAATTTTTAAGGTAATTAAAGGTATTTTCTTAGTTAACATTATAAGGTAGTGTATATTAAAAATGTATATGTTTTGTAATAATATACTTAAAACTATTTTAATAGCCAAAGGAATAACTAATATAAGTGTATCTGACAAGAAAAGAAGAATATAAAGAAACACATACTGCATTATACACAGTAAAAAGAATGGAATGCCAATTCAAGTCTTTTTGAATCTGGCAACTGTGCATATTTAGCCGAGCTATAAGGCAGTCGACGAGCCGTCGATCCAAAACCGAAAGTTCAAAATTTCTAATTATATTCTGATTATGATATTGTCGCGCCATCTAGTATTCTATTTGTGCAATTTTAGCTCTTTCATTTCGAGCATTTTTCTGTTGCGTAGCTAGATATTCTGTGCTTAGACGCTTTAAAAGACCAAAAAGATGCCCTAAGATAGATTAGTTCACGACATTGTATAATTACATTATAACAAGTAGGAGCAAAATGGCAACAGAAATGTGGACTGTATATTCTAATGGCTACAACTGAAAGAAAACTATGCATGAATATTCACACAGTAATAAACAGTAGGCTAAAGTAGCATATGATAATGATTATGTACTTCGTGTGTTATAGCAAGGTCTTACTAATGGAAAGTTTATGGTTTAAAGCGATGAAAAACTGTTTTGGTATATAATATTAAGCCCGATCATAACTTAGAAATATATCTCTCATGTAATATATGTTAAACCATAAAAAGACCGACACATTAATGCACTTTACTATCAACAAAGCCGCAGATTATCCAGGCTACATATTCTAGAGAAATTCATCTAGTCCTCCGTAAATTCCAAGGTGACATTTATACTGATTACTTCTTTATCGCTTCTTAAATGGCCGAATATGCGGCTTATGTTTTATGATTCGAGCAATAAAGGACATACAATAGAGCTAAACTACAGGTGAAGGAATATCGAGACTGGAGAGATAAAGGTGGAAAGAAGACAGCAAGTCGCCGAGTAATATAAATAGGAAGGTATAGTGATGGTATTATATTATAAGGTCGTAAAAGCAGTTGCTATGGATAAAATTATCGTCAAATCGTCAAATCTGAAACGTTGTACGTGCGTAAAACTTTCCCAGAGAATAACTGTCTAATGAAAAATTATTATTTATATGCCCATAGAGTATAAAAATTAATGTAGCAGTAAATATCCTCATAATCTAGAGATTATAGTTATTAAAACTACACGATGTATTATAACCAGAAATTTATAGTTATAGTCTATAACGGTAGTAATTTTATCACTACAGGTAATGATTATTTAAGACCGAGATGACCTAGATATGATAAAGCCAGATAGCTGAAAGCCAGAAAACTGATAGATGCAATTTTCTAATAATATTTATAGTAACTGTAATAAGCTATAAACTAATTTTAACTAGCCAAATTAGTTATTGTTCTATGTTGGTCATAAGTTGTACTTAACACGCCTTCAAAGGATCAAGAGATTCACTACTCTAAGATTGAACCACGACATTGTATAACAAGCAGGGACAAAACAGCAACAACAATGTAGCCATTTTATTCCAATGACTGGAATTGAAAGATGGATATGCAAGATAGCCTGTCAGTAATGAAGGGTATACCCTAAAGTTGCACATGATGATGATTAATTCTTTCGTTTGTGATAACAGAAAGGTCTAAATCAGTAAGTCTAGAGTAACAATGAAAATTTGTTTTGGTATATAATATTAAGCCGATCAAACCTTAGAAATATATCTTAAACAATAAAACAACCGGCACCTTAATGTACTTTACTAGCAACACAGCCGCAGATTATCCAGGCTACATATTCTAGAGAAATTCACCCAGTCCTCCGTAAATTCCAAGGCGACATTTATACTGATTACTTCTTTATCGCTTTTTAAATGGCGGAATATTGCGGCTTATGTTTTATGATTCGAGCAATAAAGGACAGACAATAGAGCTGAACTACGAGCGAAGACTGGAGAGATAAAGGTGGGAGGAAGAAAGCAAGACGCCAAGTAATATAAGTTGAAGTTTTACAGCGGAAAACATTGGCCGTAAAAATTCTAGGCGGTCTTAATTGAAAAAACGGCAAGGATATAAATTAATATAAAGTTATAGTGACGGTATTATATTATAAGGTCGTAACAGCAGTTGCTATGGATGAAATTATCGTCAAATCTGAACCGTTGAACGTGTGTAAAACTTTCACGGAGAATAACTGTCTAATGAAAAATTATTATTTATATGCCCATAGAGTATAAAAATTAATGTGGTAGTAAATATCCTCATAATCTATGGATTATAGTTATTAAAACTACACGATGTATTATAACCACAAATGTATAGTTATGGCATATAATAGTAGTAATTTTATCACTGCAAGTAATGATTATTTAAGACCGAGATGACCTAGATGTGATAAAGCCAGGAAATAGAACCGAAATAAAAAAATCAGCAAAATAACAAATTCTACGGAACTGATAGATATTTTCTAATAATATTTATAGTAACTGTAATAAACTATAAACTAATAATTTTAACTAGTTAACAAATCAGCTATTGTTCTAGGTTGGTTATAAGTTTACTTAAGACGCTCCAAAGGATCCAGGAGATTCCTTGCAATAAGATTGAACCACGACATTATATAACAAGCGGGTACAAAATGACAACAACATTGCCAAATTAGAATATGCTAAACAAGAAGTTAAAGATTAATTAAGTATTTTAATAAATTTCTTATTTTAAATTAATTAAAGGAAAAGGTCAAACTGTTATGATAAACTTCTCTATATGAAACAAAATGTGTCTAATGCTTGTGGTACCGTGGCACTAATACATTGCATAGCTAATAATGCTGATAGGCTACAGTTAGCCAATGGAACGTTTAAGAAAATATTATGGTGCGTCCAGACCTGAGGGAGTCGAGTGCGAGAGGAGCGCGAGACAACCCACGGAGCCTCGTTGCTATCCGTTCCCTATCGGTTTTTCAACGGCCGAGAGAGATCAAAGACAGCTCGCAGCCAAGTCTGGACGTGTTTTTGGTAGGCTCGCTCGACTGCGAGATATTAGCTTTTTTCGTTTTCCTGTTATTACCGATTCTGAACCGTCCTAGAACTGTGATGCGTATGCGCAGAAGGAAATATGAAGACATTATTTCATTTGCGCATGTGCTGCAGAGTTCTAGGACGGTTCAGAATCGGTAATAACAGGAAAACGAAAAAAGCTATTAGCTCTGATATTATAGTGCATATTGAAATGGAGACTTTCAGGAAGATCAGCTGAAATTAATCGATTTATATAAAGAAAAACCAATATTATGGAATCCAAAAGATAAAGAATATATTAAAAAAAACACGATGCGTGAGTAGATATGTGAATAAAACTTGGGAAAAATGTAAAAAAAGTATTTCTTTACTGGCAACATACAAGAAGGAGATTATTATAGGAAGTTTAATTATTATTGAATCTTGTTACCTAGTAAATTAAATATACAGGGTGAGCCAACGATAAAGTTCATTATTTTATTTGTTTTGAGAGTTATTAAAAAGTGTTTTAGAATTATTAAAAAAATTGAAAAACTGTAGAGAAGGTTAACATACACATTTTAAAATTATTATAGAGTATACAGGGTGATTCAAAATAGTGTTACGGATATAACATGGTTTTTTAAATGTAATACATTATTAGCCGACCATACCAATAGGTATGGTAGGGTATTAGGATCGGCAAAAAAAAGTTTTTTAATTTCACTCAAAATGAGTTACTTGGGTCATAAATGACCTAAATACAAAATATTTTCATGGTGTCTGTCTGTCTGTCTGTCCGTCTGTAACACGATAACTCAAAAACCGCTGAACCGATTTTAACCAAATTTCGCACAAAAATACTGTGTCACCCGAGAATCTGGCCATTAGTTTTTGGTGGGGGTGGTGGGTTGGTAAGGGGGCATGGGAGGGGGTTAAACATTTCAAAAAATCGTAACTCCAAAATTACAGTAGCTAGCGAAACGCGGTTTTCAAATTAAGATTAGGAATAATATTTGCAACAAAATTTGTAATAACATTAAAATCAGTCAGAGTCGCAGTTTTTGAGATATTAACATATTTTAGTATGGGCGACTATACGTGCCCCCCGGCGCAATTTTTTTATTATTTTTACATTCTGCGTAAAATTTTATAACTTTTTATTTATGTATAATGCGAGGTATAATGTTATATACCTAAAACTAATAGTTTTTGTAATATTTCAATTTGCTTAAACAAAAAATGTTAGATTTCAGAGTCGTAAAAAATTGTCATTAATGCTATTGTTTCTGAAGTTGGAGTGCTAAAATTTGTTAGGATAGTTTTATAGGGACGAAGAAAAAGATATAGGTAAAGATATTTGAGTAAGATGCTACAGTGTGTTCAACATATATTTATGAATTTCGACTATTTAAAATTAAATAATCTCAAATCTTTTAAATGGAACGCCGTATATGTATTATCATTTTTAATAGAATTTACAAATTTTGCGTCACTGGCACTTTTTACCGTACCGAAATCTATTTCTTTAAACAAATTGAATTATTACAAAATCGATTATTTTAGATATATATAATATGATATGCAAAAAAAGTTACCGAATTGCACGTAGAATAAAATAAAAAATAGGGTATTCCCATTAAAACATACCGCGTGTCAGAGTGTTATTTTTTCTCGAATAAAGTAAGCAAATACCGATGGTCCCATTTAAAAATCACATGTTGTAGCAATTTCGTGAAACCGGAAGTGGCCGAAAACAATTGAATATGTCAATCAATCCTAATTTATGTTATATACTAGCATACCAAATCTCGTTTTTTTTATCTGAAAAAAATAAAAAAGTTATAGGGGTGAGCCACTTTTGAGACGCACCCGGTATATCCGTAACACTTTTTGAAGTACCCTGTATACTCTACAGTAATTTTGAAATGTGCTTCCTAACCTTTCCTATAACTATGCTATTTAATTGTCTCGAAACAAATGAAGGGTAAAAGGGGAAAAAATTGACGATGAATAAAATAGGATGAACCAAATATCATGTCATCACAAAAATTTATTACTTATGCGTTATTATTTGCTGCAAGTTTTTCTTCGGACATGTTTACACAAACCGGTCACCTTTCACTATGATCCAACTCGCTTGTCTCGCGGCAGGCTTGCGTCAAAAAATGGATAGAAAATGTCTTGCTCTCGTCTCGCACTCGTCTTGCTCTTACCTCGCTCTTGTCTCGCTCTTGTCTTGCTCTCGTCTCGCACTCGACTCCTCAGATCTGGACGCACCATTAGAAGATTCGATTAACTTAAATCCCGAAGAAAGAAGTGATTTCGAAGAAGAGAAGATGCTTTGCAAAGTTAATAATAATTCAGAGGCCTACAAGTTAATTGCAGCTCATCAGGAGCTCGTCATGGAAGGACAAACTAAAGTAACTCCTGATGATCATTTTGTAGCTTTTGTAGAAAAGGAGGGAAATTTGTACGAATTAGATGGTAGAAAAGAATTTCCAATAAACCATGAACCAACAAATGCAGATACTATCAGATAGATAGATAAAGGAATTCAGAAGATGTTTATTTTACTATTATGGATTTTTATTGGCATTTTTTTGTCCGTCAGGCAAATTTGTTTATTAAAAAATGTCTATACCTATGTGGCGGATTCATCTCTTCAAAAAATCCTATATGGATATTTTGCCACTGCAAGAAAATCTACAAAATAAAATAGTTATTTTTTGTAAACAATTCTGCGTTAACCCAAACGGAAACTACTTGTCAGAAGTTAGGTTTACAGATACACAAATTTGCCTAACGAACAAAAAAATGCTTAACGTTTCGGAAAGTTTATCTCTTTCAGTCGTCGGAAGCAAAAAAATACATAGAATAAAGAAAAAAACTATTTAAAATATTTAAATTCAACTATTCAAGAACACGTTAGTTTTTTAAAACAGATATGTCTACAAAAACCGTTGACGTTCTCTTAAAATGACATTATATCAGTTCAACTTCAAAATTAACAATTCGATGGCCTAGTGCTGATAGGTCGTAACCCACAAAAAAATGAAAATTGAGATTTTTGCGCCAAACTTAATTTAACATGCATTTCTATGTATTGCCAAAATCTTATAACCCAAATCGAATTCTAAAACGCTCATTTCCGCCATTTCTAACAAATCTTAACCCGTGTCTGTCATTTATTTTAATTCTAAATTGTCGTATACCTAATATATAATACCACAATTCCGTCTAGATTGCAAAGTGTGAGTTGTGGGTGCTTAAATTGGTCTATAAATCAGAAACAAAATAGGCAAGTAAATGTTTTTTTTATACATAGGTGTTTAAAAAGTGTTTTTTTAATCATATTTTAATATAAAATAGGTGAATTACTTTTTTTTAATAATAAGCTCTCCAAAACTAAGTGTGGTTTACGATATATTTGAACCTCTGCTATGTGTTTAATCCGGTATTTTGTGGGTTACTTCCACTTCCTTTTTTAATATAGGTATAATAAAAAAATATTATTTTCCGAAAATCATTCAGAAATATTGATATTTTTGATGACATTTTTAATCGAAAAACTCAATATTCCTGTTATCTAGTCCTTGCTAGGTAATAACGGACAATAACAGTACGGAAAATAATATTGATTGTTGATATTGTACCGTACGGAAATACGGCTATTCAAAGACTGAAAAATGACTTAATTATTGATTTATTTCAAATCATTTTCGATTTTTGGAAACATAGTATGTATACCTCGTAGGAAATTCCATATTCACGGACTCCCGTATTGCCAGTCTCGGCAGTAGAGGTAGAAGGCCGATTCTGCATCAGGAGCAGGAGCAGAGCGCACGGCGCATGCGCGAGGAGTAGGGGTACAGCGCAGGCGCGAGGAGGAGGGACACGGCGTAGGCGCGAGGAGGAGGGGAGCTGTCAAATGTCAAACGTCATATGTCAAACGTCAAACGTCAAACTTGTCATCTGTCAAACGTCAAACGTCATATGTCAAACGTCAAACGTCAAACTTGTCATCTGTCAAACGTCAAACGTCATATGTCAAACGTCAAACTTGTCTTACGTCATCTGTCAAACCTGTCAAACGTCAAATGTCAAACCTGTCTTACGTCATCTGTCAAACCTGTCTTACGTCATATGTCAAACGTCAAACGTCAAACCTGTCTTACGTCATATGTCAAACGTCAAACCTGTCAAACGTCAAATGTCAAACCTGTCATCTGTCAAACGTCAAATGTCATATGTCAAACGTCAAACCTGTCTTACGTCATCTGTCAAATGTCATCTGTCAAACATATCTTACGTCAAACGTCAAATGTCAAACGTCAATCTGTCCTACGTCATATCTGTTATATACAAGGTGTTAATGAAAAACAAACGCTTTACATCATAGATTGTTTTTTCACACCCGGTATATATTCCAAAAAAAAAAATTTCCATGTTTTTTAACACAGATGATGATAATTTTGACGTTTGACGATTGAGTTTTAATTAATAATGCCTTTTGGGTATTCATAAATAATAATAATATTTATTTAAACGGTAAAAAATAAATCAAACTTGGTTCAAAATCAATGATGAAAGAGAGAGCGATGTGAACAAGGCAATGGTTTACAGTAAAATGATCTAATACTTCAATCTTTACGGCTTCCTCTCATGATGTCATGCTTTTGTTTTTCTAGAAGATGAATTATTGTGATAAATATTTAAGTAAAATAAAATAAATCAAACTTGGTGAAAAATACATTGTGCAACATTTATTCCTTATCGGAGTTTGCGGTCGGTATTATTTTTAATCAGCCTTGGCGGTTTCCGGTATGATGACTATGATGTGACGCATTTGTTTTTCTAGAATTTTTCCAACATTGTGCAATTCTCCTTATCAGTTTGCGGTTTTCCGGTCTAGCATTGTACCCAGCAAACAACTCGCAATTCACATCAGTCTCTACCTACCTCTCGTTGAAAATAGTCGATCCACCGCGCCGTATAAAAATAAAAAAATGTTTCTATGCAGTGTTTGTGGGAAATTGTTTTCCTATAAGAGGAATTTGACAAGACATACGAAGATTTGTAATGGTGAGTTTTTATTTTATTTTTATATTGTGCAATATTAAATGTTTTTTCTATTTTTTAGCCGATCAAATCAAAAATGCCACGCCCCAAACCGGCGTGAACGACAGTGCTGGCCCCAGTAAACGTAAGTAAATATTTTTATTTTATATTCTGGCTTTAAAACGCTTTTTTTTAGATACGTGCGAGAAATGTTTGAAATCCTTTAACAGAAAGGATAATTTAAAACAACACCGCAGGATTTGCAAAGGAGCCATCAACGGTGAGTTATTATTTTATTTTTTTATTTTATATTAAATGGTTTTTTCTATTTTATTTTAGTCAATCTGCCTGAAACAAAAAATTTAGAGACGGTATCCCTGAAAAGAACAAGCTCTCCTACTAACAGTAAGTAATTATTTGTTTTTTCATTACTTTTAAATTAATTAACTATTTAATTATTTTTTTTAACATATTTTTCTATTATTTTTTAAATTTTTCCATTATTTTTAAATTAATTAACTATTTAATTATTTTTTTAACATATTTTTCTATTATTTTTTTAACTTTTTCCATTATTTTTAAATTAATTAACTATTTAATTATTTTTAATATATTCAACTATTATTTTTAACTTTTTTTCAATTATTTAAACTAATTAACTATTTAACATATATTTCTATTTTTTTTTTTTTTTTTTTGTAACAGAAAGGATCTATTTTATATTAAATATTTTTTTTTTTTTATTTTAGTCAATCAGGCAGAGTCAGAGTCTTCGGTGCCAAAGAGAGCTAGACTTGGTTTCAATAACGGTAAGTTATTATTATTTTTTTATACACCTTTTAAATTAAAACGTATATTTTTTTTTTAGAACACTTGGTAATGCAGGAGGAAGGTGTTTACTTAGTTAATACCTCTTACAAAAACCGAATTGCTACATACCGACTTTTATCGAAAAAAGATCCTATCAGCGTTAATGATTTTTTAGCTAATCTCCGCGAAAAAATCATTTCGCTGGTAAGATGCCAAATCGAAAGGTTTGGCAATGTGAAAGTCGGTATGGAGCTTTTCGGGCGTTTCCTCCTGCAGACAAAGGAGGTGCAAGAGACCAAGTCCTTTGGCTCGCGTTTCAGGGAGGCAAGTCAGGGCACCGATTTGGAGGAGTTGTTTGATCAGTTCACCACTATCATTAAGCGGAGATTCCAGGAGTTCAATGAAAAAGATAGTGGTAAGTATATAATTTTTTCTGATTTTCACCATACTAATTATTTTTTTCGTATACATTAGGTTGGACTCTTCAGCAACTCCTTCACGTAGATGTAAGGGTAAATAAAATCAACCCACTAAAAGCCTCATCTTATATACCATTACCGAAGGAAATAGAAGCGAAAAGGGCTGTGTTGAACATACAAAACACTGACCAGAAATGTTTTGTATGGTCGGTTTTAGCCGCCTTTCACCCAGTTCCCCGAACTCAGAACGCCAACCGAGTCCAGAATTATCAATCTTTCGAGCAGGAATTGGATGTGTCAGGTATAGATTTTCCGATATCTTTGAAACAGGTGTCAAAATTCGAACAACTTAATAATATTTCTATTAATGTTTATGGACTCGAGAAGGGTTATAAACATGATAGGAATATTATTGAAGTTGTTGGTCCTTTGTATTTTACTAGATCTCATAAGGCAGATAGACATGTGAATTTGTTATTAATCAGTGATGATTCTGGAAATAATCATTATTGTTTAATAAGAAATATGTCTCGCCTAATCTCACAGCAACTTTCAGGCAAACAACATTCAAAATTCTTATGCGATGGTTGCTTGGTTTATTTTTCTTCAGATATTAAATTAGAAAATCATCAAAAATACGATTGTGGTCATGTTGTAGTTGAAACTCCTTCGGATAATTTAAAGAAAAATAAATATGGTGAAAACATTCCCGAGAATATCCTTAAATTTACGAATTTCGAACGAAAATTAAAAGTACCTTTTGTTGTATACGCTGATTTTGAAACTATTTTGGAACCTATACAAACAGAGCAAAACGAGCTGGATCCTGAAATTTCCTATACGGTGAAAACACACCAACACGTTCCTTATTCTTTTGCCTATTACATAAATTCGATTTTGATAATTCTCAGTCGATTTTCAAGACTTTTAGAGGACCTGATGCACATAAAGTTTTCATAGATTGGTTAGAGACTGATTGTAAATCAATCTACAATCGATTTATGAAAAATATTGTATCCATGTCTCCTCTCAGTAGCGTACAAGAAGCTGAGTTTTATCAGATGACGCATTGTCATATTTGCGAAAGACCGTTTAATGTGGAAGATGACAGAGTAAGGGACCACTGTCATCTGACAGGAAAATATCGAGGTGCGGCTCACTTCTGTTTGTAATCTAAATTTTAAAGTACCTAATTTCATTCCTGTGTTCTTCCACAATATGTCAAATTTTGACAGCCATCTTTTTATAAAAGAATTGGCTGTGGAGGAAGAACGATTGGACGTCATTCCCCAAAACAAAGAAAGATATATTTCTTTTACAAAATATATTATGGTGGGGGATGACGACAACAAACAGGAAAAGCGACAACAAAAGTTATTTTTAAAATTAAGATTTTTGGACAGTTTCCGCTTTATGGCATCAAGCCTGGATAATATAATAATAAGGATAAAATAATAATATAAATAATAATAATAAGTCAAAATTTAACATCACAGCAGTGTCGCGAGGTTAGAAAGTATTTCCCTAACGAAGAAGAATTTAAGGTTATTCGTATGAAGGGTGTTTTCCCATATTCGTACGTAAATTCCTTTTCCAAATTAGACGATACCAAGCTTCCACCCATTGATGGTTTCTATAACGAACTTAGAAAAGAAGCCATCAAACAAGGAGATTACGAGCGTGCATTGAACGTATGGAATTTATTTAAATGTCAAACTTTAGGCGAATATTCAGATATATATTTAAAATCCGACGTACTATTATTAACTGATGTTTTTGAGAATTTTAGAGAGGTGTGTCTACAAACATACGGTCTAGATCCTTGTCAATACTTCACCGCACCATCTCTGTCCTTTGACGCGGCCTTGAAAACTACATCTATCGAGCTGGAATTATTGACAGATCTAGACATGATACATTTCTTTAAACACGGGATTCGCGGCGGTGTCAGTCAATGTAGTGTTAGAAAAGCTATCGCGAATAACAAATTTATGTCTATATACGACGCTTCCAAACCTACTTCCTACATTATGTACTTGGATGCTACCAATTTATATGGTGCAGCCATGTCGCAATATCTACCAACAGGTAACTTTACGTGGCTAACAGAAGAAGAAATTTCAAACTTAAATTTTATGAATATCGATAAAAATTCTAATATAGGTTATGTTTTTGAAGTCGATTTAGAGTATCCGGAGCATTTACATGATTTACACAACGAATTACCCTTTTGCCCAGAGTCCGTTCAACCAGAGGGATCTAAAGTTTCAAAATTAATCCCCAATTTTAATTCTAAAGTTAGATATGTAATTCATTATCAAAATTTACAACAAGCGTTGAACCATGGTCTGAAACTTGCCAAAATTCATCGCATTTTATCATTTAATCAATCTCCCTGGTTGAAAACCTACATTGATCTAAATACAGCAAAGCGTAATAACGCTGAAAATAAGTTTGAAAAAGATTTTTTCAAACTTATGAATAACGCTGTATTTGGAAAGACAATGGAGAACGTGGAGAAACGGGTAAATATTAAGTTAGTTACCCACTGGGAAAATATTGGTAGAAAGCTAGGGGCAGAAGCGTACATTTCCAAACCGCATTTTAAAGACTTGACGATTTTTAGCGAGAATTTAGTCGCAATACATATGGCTAAACAGAAAATCGTATATAATAAACCTATTTACGTAGGTTTTTCAATTTTGGAAATTTCCAAAACTATTATGTATGATTTTTTGTATAGTTATATTAAACCAAAGTACGGTAATAAAGCCTCACTGCTCTACACTGACACCGATTCTCTAATTTTACAAATTCAAACCGACAATTTTTATGATGACATGCGCGAAAATTTGGATAGATTCGATACGTCAAATTACTCGCAAAACAATCCACACGATATTCCTGTAAATTCGTCTGTGTTGGGCCGTATGAAGGATGAATATGCAGGAAAAATTTTGTGGGAGTTTTATGGAACTGGGGCTAAAGCATATTGTGTAAATGTGGATGGTGAGTTAACGAAAAAGGCTAAAGGCGTGCCTGACTACATCACCAAACAAGATATTAGTTTGGATGATTATAAAAACACGGTCGATGTAGCAGGTACGAAAATCTATCGCTCGATGAACACTTTCCGTTCACATTTACACAATATGTATGTAGAGCTAAAAAATAAGATAGTCTTATCCTACGCGGACGATTAAGAGATTTCTTATTCCCAATTCCGAGTACACGCTCGCATGGGGCCATAAAGATCTAGGAAAATATAGGGATGAAATATCGGAAAATCTATAGGCTGAAACCAATGGCAGCTATTTTTTACTTCTATTTCCTTCGATATTTTTTTTTATTTATTTATTTATTTATTTATTAATATTTAGTTACTTTCATGTTTAAGAGGATGGGTTAATTTTATTTTTGTATTTTTAGTGTATTCTATTTAGAGTATTATATCCAATATATTTTATCTTACTATATTTAACATGTTTATATTGTATACAAATTTAGGCGTTTTATACTATGTCTACTGTTTGATTTAAGCTTTTCAATAGTTGCATTCAAATTTAGTAATTTTTCCTAACATAAATAATTATTTTTATTATATATTTATTTTACACATGTATTTAACAGTAATACTGAAAAACATTTTTTCAAACTTTTTATATTGTTCAAGACTGATTTTATAAAAAAAAAATGATTTAGAGTATTCTAAATAAAACAATTTTTTTTCATTTCACTGTGTATTTATTTTTCCACATTTCTCTCATCTAGTAAATTATAAAAATAGGTAAACAGTATTTAAATAACAATATACAATCATCCTCCCAATCAATATAAGTTTTCCATTTCCTATCTTGAATTATCAGCACTTTCACTTCTTCTTCAAAAGCATAAGTTATGTTTAAATGCCCATCAATTTCTATAGATTTATCACACCAACCACTATTAACGTTTTCATCAACAAAGTCCAGAAACGTTGAAAACCTTCATATGACATTTGAATCTTCTTCTTCTCCTTGTTTGTACTTTGGAAAATAATTTGCTTTTCTGCCAGGTTCTCGGAAATGTTTAATGCTACATTAATTATTGGTTCTAATACACTTGATTTATCCATAACGATTTGATGATGAGAGCGATGTGAACAAGACAATGGTTTACAGTAAAATGAGCTAATATATAATGTACAGGCTAATAAGTAAAAAAAAATACTAGATATTAATAGATTTAAATTTATTGTGTTAACAGGTTTATAATATAATCATATAATATATGAACATTATTTACAGTACAAGAACATATTTCTAGTCTATGATAATTACAATTATTACTGTATGATTGTTCTAATTTCGGCACAGGTCCAGAAGTAAATTCCAAGTTCACTATACAGGGTGGATCAAGATTCATTTCGTTGTATGTGCACAGCAGAAATTCCTTTTTAATAGATCCTTTAACGAAAACCATATCGACACCTTCCAATTCCTCCTGTATTATGTTATACATCGCCTTATAGGGTAAATACCCTGAATTATAAGGGATTCCATGAACATTGTGAAATATATAATTTATCGTCTTCTTATGGTGTATCGGCAGATGGTTGTAACAAATCTTCGGTTTAAACGTATAGGTTTTCATTTCTTTTCCATCGTATATGGATAATTCCTTAACCTCAAATTCGGGGATGGGAAATCCTTGTACGTCTATAACAACGAACTTCATCGTATCAATGTCTTGCAGCAACTGATTAAATTAGCGTTCTAACATGTCCTGATAAAGGTAAATATTCCATGACTCGATCGTATATGATGATACAAAATGCTGGGTGTTTTCTGGGAAATTTTCCGAACTCTCAAATTCTAGCTTTACATCTATCACATTACTTTTCAGAGCCTCGTTTTGTTTTGAACAATCAATTACAAATAGGGCTCGACTGGCAAAAGCGGTAAAATCTAGCAAAGGTTCGCTATTGATCTTTCCCAAATACGATTTTTGAAAATCCGTATACATGGAATAGGCTTTAGTAAACTGTCTGGTTTTGAAATTTAAATCTAGGGATTCATATGGGTAGGCCTTCGAATTTAGATAAAGCTTGACATCTGTAATTTTCAAATTATCGAAATATGTGCCATCAGCTTTATAATTATCTTTTCGATCTTCTTGGAAGAATACAATAACATATCTCGCTCGTTCAGATGCTGCCTTCACTGTCCATACATCTTTTCTCGCTTGTCGTAGAGCAGGTAGTTCATGAATTTCCCATTTCCTAAATCCAACAAATATCGGTTTGTCCTTGGAAATCGCTTCAAACAATTTTAATTTCACAGAATCGTTCGGGTAGATATGTTTTACTCTTAACTCGATATTCAAAATGGTGATGTCTGCTTTCTTGTTTCCCTCTGAATTAACATAACAATTATCATCTTTTTTGGCACGTACAAGCTTTAATTTCTGCGTTCCCATAATTGCGCTAGTATAATCGGAGAAGACGTTCAATAGGAAATTCAATGGTATTAGGAGACTGAAATTATCCGTTTCTGGCTCATATGATTTCACAGTACCGTTCGGCCAATTCCATCCCGCCACATCAAGGGCAGTACTTTCATTTTGATTGAGACACAAAAGACTTTTAACGGTACTTATAAGCCCTGGATCTCGTACTTTATCGATTACTTTTCCATTCAATTCATACGTTATCGATTCAAATAGAAATGCTCCAACGTTATTTGTCAGGGAACATTTTCCTGTTTTCACAACTGTCGATACTTCTTCCAAAAATTTGGCCTCAATGTATAATTCAGCCTGGCTAATATCCATAAACACATCCTGTTGATTAATAACAATTTCTATCTCATCGCTGTTCTTAAATGATTTGGTAAACGGGTGATACGTATGCCATTCTTCTCGAGCAATGGATTCATCTACGTTGACCGGTTGGAATATTTGTAGTTTTTCTGATACGGAGTCCATATTTACTGATAATATGGTGAAGCTGAAGTATGCTCTTGGACGTGAGCGTCTGCTTTGGTGTACAAGTACTAACTGATTGATTGCTCTGTGATCTGGTATTTAAATAGTAAGGTTTAAAAAGTTAAACCCATTCTTTTTAAGCTCCAAACGTATAACAATGTCTTCACCTCTAAAGTTGACCGGTCTTGATTCCTGATCTAATATATCCAATGTAATGTTATCAATAAAATTTCTATTTACTGGAAGGTAGATTAGATTCCTGGGTTCGATAATTATACTATAGCCAGGATCTACGCTAGGACTAAACTCGTACAGTGTATGAGATGGATTATTAATGTAATACGATCCAGATATGATATTGCATTCGATACGTATTGTTACCACAGGAAAAATTTCCACAGGTATATCTGATTTGTGCAATTTGTTGGCAGCTAAAACTTGCGGTGAAAATCCTAATATTTTTCCAATACTATCTTCAGGTTGAAAATCTATATCGTAGATACACTTTATTTCACACTTTAGTGTATTATTATTAGGGTGTAACTTTATAACGGTTTTACTCTTCGAACTTAGCTCTTTTTGCAAATACTCTTCAATGTCGGTAATCTCGTAAGATCCTGTTGGAATTTCAATTATTTGCTTTATACCGTCTACAGAATAATGAAACTTATTTCGACCTGGTTCGATATTCGGTATTGAATTCCAGGTACTGAGAGAGATCAGAGCTAGAGAATAACTGTATCTAGAATCGAGTTCTATTGGAGGATTAATGTCCACGCTTAAACAGCTAGAACGACCTTTCAGTGTGAATGTCTGGAGACATGACTGAGCGTGAAATTAAAACACATGTTCTTTTATAACTATTTATTATTATAGAGAAAGGACAATGCAAGATGACCACAATTATAAGTATTATATGTTTGATACTGGTCGTAATTATAATATATTTTACATTTCTTGAAATATCGAACAATTTCTTTTGGTGGGTTTAAATTTCCAAAACTATCAAAATACACAACTTTATCCCTTGTTTTTCTATATGCTACCCAATGAGTTCCATCTCCTTCAATCTCGTCCAAATTTACAACACCACACACTCGTTCGTTCTAGGGTGTTTGTGGTAGAGCATTTCTGCATAAATACTCCTCTGAAGTTGACAATTTTTAATTTCTTTACATATTTCTGTATATCTAGGTTAGACAAAGGTCGATTGGGTAGCTTTATTGGTAGTTTTTGGCGATTGCTTCTGAAGAAATAATCCATATCCTGTCTTGTGTTTGGCAAGGTATAATCCGCTTCCTCTTTTTACCCAACGCAATGGCTTCCATGGTTTCGTTATGTCGTTGAGATTCCTTTAATTTATCTCTTGCCGCTCGGCTATCTTGAACAGCTTTAGCGACAGAAGCAGCGCCTCCGGTAAGAGCTCCCCCAAAGCACTTAGGCCTGCGAAGAGCGGAATAAGAGGTAAAATTCCTCCGACTTTAGGTACTGGGATAACTCTAGGTACTTCTTTAACTTTTTTCTTCCACCAGCTTGTTTAACACTCATGCGAGCTGCTCTCAGTGCTAGTTTAATATTATCCTTGAGGGTGCCATTACCATAATGTTTAATATGTCTCTTCACTTTTATTAACAATAAAAGATTTGAAGGGTTTTCGTTTAGCACCCATACCAAGCTTTCGTTTTGTTTTCATTGCGTTTGTAACAAAGCCACGCAGCACTTTTTTCTCCGATATTAGAATCCAAAGCTTTAACTCTTTCCCCACGCTTTTTCCTCCAACACTTTATCGGCTTGATGTCGTCGATTCAAATCCTTTTCTTTCGAGTATGCGATATCGTGCTCCTTACACGCTCGATCTAATTCGTTTATGCCTGGATCTCCTCTAGCTAATCGTTTAGCAAGCTTTGTTCCCGGACCACAATACTGGTAACCAGGTAAATGAAATTCAAATGGTAATTTATTGATAGCCCTATTTAAGAGACCTTTACCCTTTGACGTTCTCATTACAACTGAAGACGTGATCGAATAAACATCGTATATATGTGAAAAAAAATGAGAAAAGTTAAACAGAAAATCGATATTGATGTTTGTAATTTCGATATCGCACAGGGTGATGCTAGAAATCGACATAGCGATCTATTACCAAATACTATAAGGGCTATAATCTGTGGCCCCAGTAATTCAGGAAAAACGAATGTGATGTTAAGTCTTTTAACAGATCCAAACGGACTTCGGTTTGAGAACGTATATGTTTACTCAAAGTCTCTATTTCAAGACAAATACACATTTTTGCAACAGGTTTTGGATCGTATTAAAGGTGTTAATTACTACGGATACAGCGATAACGATAGTGTATTGGATCCCGTAAACGCCAAACCCGACTCTGTCTTCATATTCGATGATGTAGCTTGTGAGAAACAAGATAAAATTAGAAACTATTTTTGTATGGGTCGTCACAATGCAATCGACTCGTTTTACCTCTGTCAGACCTATTCAAAGATCCCTAAACAATTGGTTCGAGATAATGCTAATATGTTGATACTTTTCAAGCAAGATGATACTAATCTTAGGCATGTGTATGATGATCACGTAAATACAGACATGTCGATAAACATGTTTAAGGATATATGTTCTGAATGTTGGAAAGACAAATATGGATTTCTTGTTATTGTTAAAGACTGTGATATTCACAAAGGCCGTTACCGAAGCAGATTTAATACCTATATAATACCATAAACATAGTTTAATGGTTAGTATGTAAGAGTCCTTGATCGAGGATACACCTAGTATCAGACGATCCGATTGCAACAGACCTGATTGAAACAGACCTGATTGAAACAGACCCGGTTGGAACAGACCTGATTGAAACAGACCTGATTGAAACAGACCCGATTGGAACAGACCTGATTGAACGGACCTGATTGAACGGACCTGATTGGAACGGCCCTGATTGAAACAGATCGGGTTCGAAATGCCTAAAATATTAACAAAAGATGAGCGAGAAGTTCAGAGAAAGATTATAAATGCTGCTAGACATATACGAAAAAAACATCTAGCCTTGAAATTAGAACGTGATGAGGGAGATGAAACTCTAAATAGAATATTGGGACCTATAACTATACCCTTAAATAAACTCGCAGACAGAACAATAAAGAACAAGGAAGAGGAAATTGTAAAGATGGAAAAGATAACACCACCATCATCGATAAAGAAACAGCCGAAACCTGAACGCAGTTCTCAAAAGTATGTTGAATTCCAGCCGACTGAAATGATTGCGGAGAAGTCTGGAAACAGTGATAATGATGATGATGATAATGTTTTTATGGAAGTACAATCACTACAAGCATTTAAAGATGCTAACGAAGATCTTCAAAAATCAATTCTAGAACAAACTGAAGTGTACAAGAGCTACTTGGATCAGTATCCAAAAATAGCACATGAATTTATCGATAAGTACTTTATAGATTCCGATGAAATAGATCATACGTATGGTTTACAACATAATGCACCAACTGAAACTTGGAAAATGGGGACGGAAAAAGTGGATTTTCTTCAAAATGGTGATATACGAGTAGGCGATTCTATTTACAAAGGAAATCGTGGTTTATATGAATTGTTATTTCTAAAGAAACCTATGCACTTTACTGAAAACGATAGAGTTCAATTTCAGAAAATATTGAAGCAAACCAACGTTCACAAAAGAGATTTTAGTCCATTGGGACAATTGAGAGGTAGTAAATCTGTGAAATATAGGGATTTCGTTAAACCATTGATTACAGCTGCATCTTCGGCTTCGCTTGAAGGTTCAAGACTTAGGCATTCATCAGCCAGCAATATAGCACAGAAAATCCCTAAAACCAGATCGCAAACTAAATCTGGATCCGCACTACTTGAGTATAATGAAAAACCTAAAGAATATATTTATTATGATGACGTCAACGAGTTGGTGGATAGATTAAGTAAACTGGATGCCTCTCAAACAGCAGGAAACGGAAACCATACGAATGAAATAATGAGTATTCTTGAAGAATTGTTAGAACTAGGTGTAGTTGAACCTATAAATAAAGTGTTATACTAGATATTTGAGCATTATTATTTCAACCATGAACAAGTTCGGATGGTCTTTATCTTCCAAGCGAAGGTTAGTGCACCCTCAACCTCAATTTTTCCACACACCTGAAGGAGATTATGATTTTGAAAATCGAAAAATAACTAATGTTGAAGACCCTACAGAAGAGAGCGATGTATCGACTAAACGATATACTGATGAGCTAGTAGGGAAAGTCCGCGAAGAGATAAAATTTCAAGCTCGTTCTATGGAAACAATAAACGCATTTAACAGTGTTCTTGCCGAAAGATTAGAGACGTTAGAGATAGACTTACAGGAGACGTTTTCAAAAATTTCAACACGTCTAACGGATATGGATAAGAAATTTGGAACTTTAGAGGATGAGATAGTCAAGAAACTGCATATAGATCTTGATATGCTGGAAAGTGCGATAAAGAATTATACAGATACGGTGATTGAAAAATCCAATAAGGTTAAACGTCTAGAACTGGATAGTATCAATTCTAAACTATCAAACATTGAGCATGATATACAGAACATTGATACGGATATAGCAGCACAATATCAGAGAGTGCTTGATCTGTTTAAGACAATAACAAACCAGAAAATAGACGATTTATCAAACGATTTGGGTGATGTAAAAGGTGTCCTTGAAGATTTATTATTAAGTAAAAAAATTCTAACCCAAAATAAAATATAAATACACATATACCAGCACTATTTCGTTAGACAAAGCGATGGGTCCTAGAGAACAAGTCGTTAGGGAACTTCATAAACCCGCTCGTATTAAATTCAAAAGACGAAGATTTATTCAGTATGGTTTAGACGATACTTTTGCCACCGATCTTGCTCAATTAGATCAATATTCTCGAGAGAATAAGGGCTATAAATATATCTTGGTTGTGATTGATTTTTTTCCAAATATCTATGGACAAAACCTGTAAATCAAAATCTGCACCAGACATTACTAAGGCCATGGAAATCATATTGAAATCTTCAAACAGAATTCCTAAAAAGTTGGTGTCGGATAATGGCAAAGAGTATTACAACAGTCAGTTTCAAAATTTGATGAAAAAATACAAGATCCAACACTACAGTACTTTTAGTCCTTTGAAAGCCTCTATAGCTGAACGTGTAATTCGCACTATTAAGGAAAAATTGTTTAGATCGTTTACGTTGAATGGGAACCATAAATGGCTGGAATTACTAAATAAAGTTACAGAAGACTATAACGATACGAAACACAGAACCATTGGAATGAAACCGAAGAATGTGGATAGTAATAGTGAGAAGAAACTACTAGATGGCGTTTATAGTCATATTAAGGTAGCGGGAAAATCAAAATTTTAAAGTTGGCGATACCGTTAGAATCTCAAAACAGAAACATCTTTTTGAAAAGGATATACGCCAAATTGGACCACTGAGCTTTTTCAAAGTATCTAAAGTAAAAATTACAAACCCTGTAACGTACCTTTTAGAAGATTATCAAGGTAATCCCATCAGCGGTGGATTTTACGAAGAAGAATTACAGAAAACTAAACAACCTGAAATCTATCTTGTAGAGCAAGTGTTGAAAAAGAAAGGAAATAAAATTCTAGTCAAGTGGTTAGGGATTCGACAAATCACATAATAGTTGGATTGATAAAAGTAAAGACATTGTCTAAACCTCTTCAGTATTCAAAATGCATTCATTGTGTAAGGAGTGTAATTTCCACTGTTTAAGTCATCAACATAAAAATCAGTGTTGTGTAGAATTAGAACCTGGAATTCAGCTTGTTAGGTGTGCTTTTAAAAATCGAATTAAATCTTATAAAATAGCCTCTGAATCACATCCGAATAATATTATCCTATATTTAGATGCTCTTAAAGATACTATTGTACGTTTACTTCAGGAACATATATCGATTCATACCTCCATCAAATTCAATATGGAATTATTTTGTTCATACATATTAGGATCTGAAACGAAAGAAGATATTAAATCGTTTAATTCCCCGATATGATGTTGTTTACGAAAATACAAATCTGGAGGAAGTATTCAACGAGTTTAAACAAGTCTTAGTGACGAAATCTGGTGCTTTCCAGGAAAGAGATAGCGGCTGGTCGTTGCGTAAGATTCTATTTTTAGAATTGAATATAAACAAGTTTAAACAAATAAATTAGTTTGGTGGTGGTAGGGGAAGGAAATAAAACGTATACGATCGATTAGTAATCGTCAAGACACCGGTTTGTGTGTATGTCGAGATGGAAGCGCTAGACATAACCTCAAATTCATCATGTTCCTCACCAGATTATTTCGAGTATCTAAACAGTATGGTTTTACGAAGTAATATGGAAATCAAGAAAGAACGCAGATTGTTGGCTGAAACGTGTTATCCCACGAAGAACTTTGATATTGTTGCTGGAATAAGTATCGCGAGAGGTTTGATACCTACAGTTAAAATTGTGAACAAATTATTCAACCTACCCAATGAACTAATGACAATATCTTTTGACGATACGGATTGGTTCGAGTTTTTGAACATTACATCATCATTTATTTTGGTACCTGACAATGAGAAAATGGAGAAAACTGTTCAAGCCCTATCTGAAAATTTCACCGTTAAAGCAAGCAAATTCCTGGAAGAGTGGATAATTACAGTGATGTGCTTGGATGTACCGTTTTGTTTCACTATGGAAGACATTCGATTAATTTTAAATCAAAAGTTTATTGTTAATTATAGGTTAGAGTTACTTGTAAAATTAGACTTAAGACCCTTACCTTTTACATTATATTAGAGCTTGTAATGTCTCTGAAGAAAATTGTTTGGAAGAAATTAAAAAATATTGTTATTTAAATGTTTGTGAATTATCATATTATATGTTGGAATTTCTAGAAATTAATCCAAATAAACTCAAAAATGATTTTCAACTCATATGTGTATTTACCTCTTGTGAATAAATGTATAAAAATAATAATTTAACGCTTTATTCTTTAGTATTATTTAAACACTTGAAGAGTAAATATGTGTAAAAGGAGAAAGATGTCTACCGAAGATATAAATTTTTTACTAGAGAAACATTTGGTTAATTTACAACAATTAAAAGAACTTATAAAATTTTACGAAGAGAAACAGTATATGTTTTCGAAACTTCTAGAATTGAAGATCACCCATAAACATACTAAATGATTTGTTTGGATGACTCGCCCTACGATATACGCATAATTTTTTAAATCAAAAGTTTATTGCTAATTATAGGTTAGAGTTACTTGTAAAAATAACACCTTGTAACTGTTGTGAATAAATGTATAAAAATAATAATTTAACGTTTTATTCTTTAGTATTATTTAACCACTTGAAAAGTAAACATGTATTTGGATTTGGCAAAATATACTACAGAGGAGTTAAAAGCACTGTCTGTAGAATTCTTAGCAGAGCATATTAGCCCCTATACGCTTTTAAATATATGGTCTCGACTTTCTATCGAATACAAAAATAATTTCTATTTGCAAACGCAATTGCCATGTTTTATTCACTACAACAGACCTGATCAAGTGACTCATATTGACGGTCCTCCCCTTCTCAAGCAAGATGCCGAGATTGTTTATATTCTCTCCGTCAACATAGCTAAACAGTCATTCAGTATCCAGACATGGCGGCGTTAAGTTCAGCTTTTATTATATTTGCCGTTATAGTGCAAAATACATTCTATATAAATAAACCGAAAGATGTTATTGAAGCTTTCTGTATGTTTAAAAATAATGATTCTACAACGAAGTGTAAATGGCCAGAAGCTTGGCAGAGATTGGAATATAGCAATAACGGATCGGTGGAAGTTTTCAAACGTCCATTATCGGAAGAAGAGACTAGGAATAAGACGAACATAAAATATAAAATAAGGGTAATCTTTTCAAATAGAAGTGTTGGAGATCAATCTGATTTCATAGATGCTACCCATCAATTTTAACGATAGTTCAACTATGAAAAATCAGACGTGTAAAAAAGGATAAGGAAGAACCTACAGTGATTTCAAATATATTTCTATTTTTGTATATAATTATGACGTTTATATCATCTGCTATAATAGTATTTAGTACCTGCGCCAAAATATCAAAAAGTAAATGTATTGCATACTTTAAATAAATATTAAAAATTTGTATTTTGTTTTTCATTAACACCCTGTATATAATAGGTATGACGTAAGACAGGTTTGACGTTTGATAGATGACGTAAGACAGGTTTGACGTTTGACATTTGACAGATGACGTAAGACAGGTTTGACGTTTGACATATGACGTAAGACAGGTTTGACATTTGACGTTTGACATATGACGTAAGACAGGTTTGACAGATGACGTAAGACAAGTTTGACGTTTGACATATGACGTTTGACAGATAACGTAAGACAAGTTTGACGTTTGACATATGACGTTTGACGTTTGACAGATGACAAGTTTGACGTTTGACGTTTGACATATGACGTTTGACATTTGACAGCTCCCCTCCTCCTCGCGCCTGCGCCGTGTCCCTCCTCCTCGCGCCTGCGCTGTACCCCCACTCCTCGCGCATGCGCCGTGCGCTTTTTGGAAACATAGTATGTATACCTCGTAGGAAATTCCACATTCACGGACTCCCGTATTGCCAGTCTCGGCTTATACCTCGACTGGCAATCCTTACGGTCATCCAGGAATATTTTCCTACTAGGTATACGATAATATACTATTGTATATACCATTGTCTCGTAAGCCTCTATTGCATTTCTTACAATATGTCGTTTCCCACATTATCCTAGTAAATAATTAAAAAAATAGTATTTTTACAAAGAATTTAGTTAGTAAACATTACTTACACATGCATTTAAAACATTTTACGTAAATAAGCTTTTATCACCATGATATGAAGTTTTTTGTGTTTCCTGTAAAATTTTGTTAAGTTGGGTTACGACCTATCAGCACTAGGCCATCGAATTACTACCTGATAACAATTACTCAATAAGGTAAAACCAAAAAGCCTCAAACTTTGTGTATGATTATTTTTAAGTTTTAAGTATGTTATGTTTATTTATGTTCTTTAAAATCAAAGAAGCGATTGCCATACATTACTAACATCTACGGATGCATGATCAATACATTTATTCTTATTAGATTGTATTTAAAAAGCCTCTTTTATTTTTCTTTTAGAGGCTATCGCTTCTTTCATTATAATTTTAGCGTTATTAAAATTTATTCTGTGCCCTGTGTCCCATGAATGCTGACAAATCTTAGAATTGTGAAATAATGTTTATGTTCTTTAATTCGAACATTTAAGGGTCTAGATATTTCACCAATGTAAAATTTATCGCTTTCACATGGTATTTTGTATATTACATTTTTTGTTTGTTGTTATGTGTTCATTGGTTTAGTATGTGATAAAATGGATCTAAGTGTATTTTGTGTTTTGAAAGATGTTCGTATTTTATATTGTTTTCCTATCCTTCTTATTTTTTCCGAAAAAAAAATGAAATTTGTTTATTAGTGAACCACTGCTGACAATTAGTCTCCGTTCGATTAACGCAACAGTATTTACAAAAAATAACTATTTTATTTCGTAGATTTTCTTACAGTGGCGAAATACCCATAAGACTTTTTTGGTCGATGTAATATTGTCGAGTAACTTCGAAACTAACCATTCCGAAGCAAATCTGTTCTAATCTTATGGGAAGTACTTTAAAAGAGAATTTTCTCTGGGTCATTTTGCCCGAATAAAGGTCTTTTAAAATGCTCCGTCATATAAAATTGATAAAAGCCGAAGCGACGACGGCGGCAATGCTGCCAACAAAAAGGGGCTAATGAAACTGTTACGGCTGGATTACGATCCGACACCAGTTCGGTCGGCTTCGCATTATTCCCATTTATTCCCATTTTACTTTGTCCTGGATAAATAATAACCGAAATTAGGGTTCGACTTTGACTTATTTCTCCTCTTCGGATCCTTTCTGCGGATCTTTTGAGTTTGAGCTACTGTGTTCGTTTGGGACAACAAAATTTAATTCGCTTGTTATTTATAAACTCTATGAGTGTTGAGGCAACGGCCTAGCTACGTTGAAACATCGGTTCCCATTAGAATACCGAAGTTAAGCGACGTAAGGCGATACTGGTGGATGGACGGGTGACCGGTTCGAAACTCTGTATCGTGCTGTTGTCCAAGAAAAAAGTGTAAAATCTATTGATACACACTGCTCATTCACGCCGGTTCGAAGCCGGATGAGATCGGATATCTCGTGAGTAAGAGTTGATTTAGACACTTCCTAAGTTGGTAGGCCATTGACCGCGGTATGGCCGAGGACCGTGGTTCGGATTCCGCGTAAACAATGTAGGCCCCGTCCAGGTTTGCCCTGGCAGCAAAAAGGAGACGTTAACTGAAATCTTTACTTTACTTTACTTCTATGAGTGTTGCTTAATGATGACGGACCTATGACATTTTTTCTTGACCAAAATTTTTTAAAATGGTTTGGTCTCTTTCATCTACTTTAAAATAATATATATATATATATATATAGGTAAAATAATGAAAATAATAATGAAAGGAGCGATAGCCTCTAAAAGAAAAATAAAAGAGACTTTTTTAATACAATCTAATAAAAATAAATGTATTGCTCATGCATCTGTAGATATTAATAATGTACGGCAATAGCTTCTTTGATTTTAAAGAACATAACATAAATAAACATAACATACGTAAAACTTAAAAACAAATTAAAAATATCATACAGAAAGTTTGAAGCTTTTTAGTTTTATATTATTAAGTAATTGTTATCAGGTAGTAATTGTTAATTTTGACATTTAACTTGATATAATGTCATTTTAACAGAACGACAACAGTTTTTGTAGACGTATCTGTTTTAAAAAAACTAGAGTATTCTCGAATAGTTGCATTTAGATATTTTAAATAGTTTTTTCTTTGTTCTTTGTGTTTTTTGCTTCCCACGACGAAAAGAGAACGAAACGTAAAAACGCAGAGATGAATCCGCTTTAGAGGTATCGACATTTTTTAGTATACATAGGGTTGAATTGAAAATAAATAATTTTTTGTTCTCTCTGTGTAATATCCATTAGTTGATTTAGAGAGATTTAATACATCGACTTTCGTTAATTTATAGTCCAACTTTAAACTTTTAAAATGTTCAATTCATGATTTTACCGATGCTTATTCTTACCAACCTTCTAAATGCTTGTGTCAAGTTTACACATATTTTATTTATTATCTCAAAAATTGTTAGAGATAGGTATAGGTTAGTATAATAGAAAAATTATGAGATATAAAAGTAGTTTTAAAAAATGTGTTAATTTTAAAGCTGGAAATATTTTAGATAGATGGAGCAGGTGCCTTATGTAAATATCAAAATTTTCCAAAAAAATCCAGTTCTCCATAAATGTCTAACATTTCAAATTGTTGTTCACAAACGTGCTGTATCACCCTTATATTATATAGGGTGGTTAGAAGTGTATTCTGGAAACTTCGGCAGCATATTTTGGGGTCGCACCACTCTGGCACTTTGTGCCATTGTATCGGTTTTTTAATCGCGGTGCTATCCCTTTAGACACACATTTATTAATACTAATATTATTCTGTAAAATTTAATAGGGTCTAATAAAGAAATTTGAATTTGAATTTGAATATTCTGCAGATAAAAATGAGTAAAAAAGCTCGTATAAATGTATGCTCTAAAATGTTTAGTTTCGGAGGTACAGGGTGTAGAAGTCTCATTTTTATTTCGTTTTTTTTCCAAATAATTTCTGAACTAACGTCAAATATTTGGATTAAACTTGATGTCTGGGAGTTTTTTGACATGAGAAATTTGATTTTGATGTCAATATGACTCCTACTTGTAAGAAACGCCACCCTCATATTTTTTTACTGCCACTTACCTTTATAAAACTACTAACTAAAAAAAATATACATTTACGACGTTTTTTTACGTTAAAAAGGTATCTTAATAAAAATCGCTACGAGTAATGGTTCTCAAGTTATTTGAAATCTAAATTATCTATACCTGTCATCATTGACGTAAATTAAACATGATGACTAAATAGTTATTAGACTGCAATCATAAATTTGAAATGTCAGTTCAACAGAACCCGTTTTATTATCATTTTTTCGAAGAAAAATTTGTGATTAATAAAAAAAATATCTTACTAAATTTATAATTTCAGTCAAATAATCTATCTGTATTTATCTTTTGTCAATAATGACATGTACTGACTATATCCATTCTAAATATCTTGAGAACGGTTGCTCGTAGCGGTTTTTACCGAGAGACATTTTTTACGTAAAAAAATTACTAAAATGTATATTTTTTGCTCAATCGTTTTATACAGGTACGGACGAAAAGTTATTACTCTTCAAAACAGTTAAATACATGTAGGTGACGCCCCCTACAAATAGGAGTCAAATTGAGATCACAATTAAATTTCTCATGTCAAAAAACTCCAATTTTCATCCAAATATTTTAGTTACTTCAGAAGTTACTTGAAAAAAACCCAAATAAGAATGAAACTTCTACACCCTGTATCTCCGAAACTAAGCATTTTAGGACATACATTTATACGAACTTTTTTACTTATTTTTATCTGCATAATATTCTGCTGCAGTTTTCGGAATGTTTCCTGTATCCCTGTATATTAATGAATAAGTCAATTTTTTCGTTTAGCGTTAACGTCGAAAAAATGAATGCAATAATTCCTTCCCGGATACCGGACTTTAAGGAAACGACTCTCTTTCGCCGTACCTCGAATTGGGAAAATTGCTTAAACCTTCTTTATGGTCGACCGAAGCTTTATCTGGGTCTCGCTACCGGCAGCCCTGCCTTCTCCTCCTTCTCCACCTCCTCCTCCCACTACCGCAAACCCGTTCGTCGGAAAATCGCACCAATTTGGCCCCGTGCTCGGCGCCGCCAAAGGGCAGGACCGCAGGAAAAGGTGACAATTTCCCGGCTAATAGCGTAATTGGTAAAGGGGTGGAAAACCCCGCACCAAACCGGTGGAAATGCTACTACTTTGTACTCGACGACGTTTTCGGAAATTTCCAAGGAATTTCCACGGCGCTCCAAGTCTTATTTTAGTTGGGGTTTTACTCCGCTAGATGTGAGGTTAGGTTTTAATTGATTCGGAATTAATTCGGGGTTCAGGTACGTTTGCTTCAGTTAGACGCTTATTCTTTAACAGTCGAAGACTTGAATGATAATTGTGGGTTATCATTGTTCTGTCAGAAATAAACTTAATTTTATTTTTAAAAAATAGCTGTACCTCATTAGTACCTCATAGCACCTCTGCAACTGCTCAACTAACCATCAAAATTAGGCGAGGTGAACATATTATTAAAAGAAGGCATCAGAAACGATAGACCAACAAGGCTACTACCCGTAACGTACAAGATATTCACACAAATAATAAACAACACAATACAGAACACTCTAGACGCTGCACAAACACGAGAATAAGCAGGCTTTAGAAGCGGCTTCAACACGATTGATGAACCACACCACACATTGATGTGACCACATTGATCACATACACCAAGAGAAACAAAATCAGCCGAACAAAAGAATATAAACTTCCGCTAGCTATATAGCCTTTATAGACTTTGAGAAGGCTTTCGACTCGATATATCCTAAGGAAATAATAGAAGCACTAGCGAAACCAGGTATGGACATGCCTTATATAGAAACTGCCGCCAATATATTTATAAAGAAGCCAAAGCAAGAGTAATGATATATAAAACAACCCCAGAGTTCCCAACTGACAAAGGAGACGCGATATCATCAAAGCTATTTCCAGCAACACTAAAAGAAATCTTCCGTCAACTAGACTGGACCAACAAACAATTAAAAATAGATGGAGAATATCTTGACTATCTAAGACTCGCTGATGACATAGTTCTAATTGCTAATAGTCCTGAAGAACTACAAACACAAATTAACAAACTAAATACAGCCAGTAATAAAGTAGAGGTCTCAAAATGAATTTACCAAAAACTAAAGTAATCTACAACGAACTAGAAGACAAAACTGGAAATAGTACAACTGAAAAAAAAACAGGAAACTGCAGGTAGCACAACGCTCACTGGAACGACATATGCTGGAAATAACCAAGAAAGACCCTAAAAGAACATAGAGGATACGACAAAAGATCCAGGTAATAGATGTCATCCGCAGAATTAAATCCCTCAAGTGGCAATAGGCAGGACACCTGAAAAAAAGGACGGATAACAGATGGACCACAAAAATTCAGTCTAACCCTTCATCAACGGGCATCACCCTATATTTCCTAATTGAATTCTTATTATAAAATGCGCATCACGTACACAAAAGTTATGTAATTGTAATAGAAGATGCGAAAATTTTAAACGAGATAGTGGAACAACTGAAAGTTCAATTACCAGTTTTTCACCAACTAACTTTAACCTATTATCCACCGTAAATAACCCAGTATATTAGTAAAATTAATTCCTTTCGTACGCGAGACGTGACTATATGTTTAGAAAATTAAATGAGTATGATAAAATGGGGTTTAAAAATAAATTTAAAAAAGAGAAAATATCTATGCGTGGGCAACAATGGACAAGACCTAGAAATGGAAAATAAAATAATGTACTGAATTCAGATACCTAGGTACTGCAACCTACATAATGGAAAAAGCGACAATACCATCAACCTAACAGAAACAACAAAGGCAGAAGTATTACAGGGACGCAAATTCTATTCTTTAGCAAAAAATATAAACATTTCAACAAAAACCTTCATATATGACACGATAGTTAAGAGCACACTTACATATGGCGCATAAGCAAGTCCATGGAGGGAAATCTTTTACCAGCCCGGGTCTTCCCGCACACTGATTCGTTTTTGAACGTACGTGGCTAAACCTGTATATTAATGAAAAGTAATGTATCGCCTTTATAATAAAACAAACCAGTGCGCAGCGGGCCTAGCCGACGCCAGGCGTTGCTAGGAAGTCAGACCTTTAGAAGAAAAAAAAATCAAAATTGGGAAAAGTGTAAAAATGAAGAAATAAGAAGAATAACAGAGAAAGAAATAACCATCACAGAAGAACTCCAAAAAACAATTAATCTGGTATGGGCATGTAAACAGATTGGGAGAAGAAAGCCTACCAAAGAATATCATGAAATGAACCCCAACTGGAAAACGAAAACGAGGAAGACCCCGAGAGACATGATTAAGGGGATTAGCAAAGGCAATGTCATTACGCAATTTACAAGCCAATGACTGGATGGACAGAGGGCAATGGCGGCAAGGAACCGGAAGGCGGATCACGCTGTAGAACCGGACTTGTACAAATAATTTTTAAACAATTTCACACATCGCAAATACTCTTAAAAGTAATCTTCTTCCTCTTCTTCTTCGTCTCTTCATGTCTGAAGAATCGAGACATTATGGCTATGTACAGCTGGTGATTTTGATCCTCCATCGTTGGCGATCTTCAACCTCTCGGAGATTTGATTGAAACGGATGACCTATATTTGCTATTTGGTCAAGCCATCTTGATATGGTGATCGTCCTCTGGGTCTTCGGCCTTCTTAAAAGTAATACTTTCTACGTAATTATATATCGAGCAACAATGAATACACCCGTTGAATTTGACACTTACCTAATGTTAGTTTAATGATATATTTTTGCACTTATGCTTAGGCGTTAAAATTACCTTTTTATAATGTCAACCATATCGCAAAAATTAATACTTTTATGACTTTTGAAAAAAAAAGTTATAACTTGAACAAAACCTTATTTTACGTTATCTCTTCTTGTTCTTCTATGCTAGCGCGTATATATAAACAGCGCATAATTGAATATTCATGTCGGTAGTATTTCCGCGGAAAAAAATAGATTAGGACCAAAACTAGGTTGGATTTTTTAATCTGCGCGAAGCGACTCCGCTTTTAAATATTACGCGAGTGAGAAGTTTTGCCCGTAGCGAGCGGCGGGATTTAATTTTATTAGCGTGCGGGACGGGAAAAAACCGGCGCAAGCCCGTTATAAGTTGAGCGCTTTTTAAATTTATTTATTAGACGCCAAACTAAACCGTCAGGGGAAAAACGCCATTTTCCGAACAAGTTCGGCCGGAATTAAAATCTCTCCTGCTAGGACTTTTTCGCAGAGAAGACCGATAAAAGCGGGAGCACAGGTAATAAACAGCGCCAAGCCGCAACGCAGTTTTTCAGTTAGCTAAGTTAATTTTGCCGTACTAATACCAAATACGCTGCATTTTTAACTGTATTAAATATAGTGTTTATATTTTAAAAGCTTTATATAGAGGGATTCACGGTGATGACACATTAGACGTTTATGGAGAACCGGTGATAGAATTTGGATTTTTACACAAAGGCACCTGCTCCTTCTTTCTAAAATATTTTCAGCTTTAAAGATGCCCGACGCACTATTGCTGGAGCCTGTATAAAAATAATTTGTCAATGAAGTAGCTGCCTTTATTTAAAAATCCAAATTTGCTAAAAATCCTAGTTCTTTATAATCGTCTAACCAATCATCACCGGTCATCACACTAAATTTCCTTACAAATTCTTATTATGAAATGCGTATCACATACATAACAATTATGTAATTGAATTAGAAGATTCGACAAATTTAAACGAGATACTGGAACAACTAAAAGTTCAATTCAACTACCAGTTTTCCCAAAATTTGTTGTCCGTCCTTCTTGCCAGGTGTGTTTCCCATTGCCACTTGAGGGATTTGACTATGTGTATGACATCTCTTACCTGGGTCTTTTGTCGTATCAACTCTATTCTTTTACGGTCTTTCTTGGTTATTCCCAGCATATTTCGTTCTATTGAGCGTTGTGCGACCTGCAGTTTCTTTATGATGTCCGTTTTAAGTGTCCAGATTTCGCATGCATAAGTCATCACTGGTAGTACGTGATGGTCGAATGTTTCCTTCTTTAGATAAGTGGCATTCTAGATTTGAATATGATTAAGTTTCTTCCATACCTTGTACGTAATTATATATCGAGCAACAATGAGTACACTCGTTGAATTTGACATTTACCTAATGTTAGTTTGATGATATATTTCTGTACCTATGCTTAGGCGTTAAAAAATTGACTTTTTAATTAATACTTTTATGACTTTCGCAAAAAAATAAGTTATAACTTGAACAAAACCTTATTTTACGTTATCTCTTCTTACTCTCCGGATATTCTACGCTAGCGCGTATATATAAACAGCGGATAATTGAATATTCATGTCGGTAGTTTTTCCGCGGAAAAATTAGATTAGGACCGAAACTAGGTTGGATTTTTTAATCTGCGCGAAGCGACTCCGCTTTTAAATATTACGCGAGTGAGAAGTTTTGCCCGTAGCGAGCGGCGGGATTTAATTTTATTAGCGTACGGGACGGGAAAAAACCGGCGCAAGTCCGTTATAAGTTGGGCGCTTTTTAAATTTATTTATTAGACGCCAAACTAAACCGTCAGGGGAAAAACGCCATTTTCCGAACAAGTTCGGTCGGAATTAAAGTCTCTCCTGCTCGGACTTTGTTTTTCGCAGAGAGGACTGATAAAAGCGGTAGCGCCGGTAATAAATAGCGCTGAGCCGCAACGCAGTTTTTCAGTTAGCTAAGTTATTTTTGCCGTACTAATACCAAATACGCTGCATTTTTAACTGTATTAAATATAGTCTTTATTTATTATCAAAACCAAACCAAACCAAACTATTTTTATTTTTAAAAATAGTCGGCTGATGAAATGCCGGGTGTGGGAATCAAACCCACACCTTGAGATTGGTAGACGAGAGCCTGTACCTATACACCACCGGGCACCTTTAGTATAGAGTAGTATATAGTAGTATATAGTAGAAATATTAATAAAATTTTTCAAAAAAACTACAATCAATTATTTCTTAATGGGTTTAATTTCGAGATATCGATTTTTGAATTCAGTGTTCTAATAGCGCGACCACTGTCGGACACCAACTAAATTCCACTTATTTTTACCAAACGTGCAAATGTTCCTAACTTGCACTTAAAAGTTTACAAGCTTTAGGAAAAAGTTACAACGACTCGTTAAATAAACAAATGAAGTATCACGGGACGTAATTAAATCGTAAAGCTAAACGCATGATATACACCTATCTCTAGAATTTTAACTACTGATTAGGTCGACCGCATGTCAACAGGTCCGCGTCTCCTTCCACGTCTCTTAGCAATGATACAATTAACAAAGATACGTAGTGGGCGGAACTTTACTACCCTGGTGACGACATGCGCGCGGAAAACCGATTTGCCACCGCCAAGGATCTTATCTTTCGTTTATTGTATCATGGCAATGTGCGATATTCCTTCGAGAGTCTTCCTTCGCAATGAGTGATTCTCCTTAAAGATCCAGTGCCCCTATGACTTGTGCAGCGACGATGTACAAACCAGTCTGTTTAACATCGAAGTAAACATTATTTAAATGAACACAAACAAATGTTTATTTAATTTTTTCCCAACCATTTACATACAAATTACATAAAAAATAGAAAGCTGCATTAATAAATAACTACTCTTCATGTTAACAAATTAAAATAAACTGTTCTTCCCCTTATTATGTAAATATTAAAGCAGAAAAAAATACGATATTTTTTTTTATTACGGGGCCTTAATGTATTATTAAAGTGGTAATAGTAAATACATTTGTTTAAATAATAGGGATATACGGGCCTCTATAAAACTGTACAATACATAAATAATTTAATGTAAAAACGGTAAAAATCAATAGTTCTTTTACTTAATTTATTGATATAATACAAGTAAAATAATGGTTACTATATTGCCAGGCACTGGATATATACTATATTTAAGTAACATTATTTAGAAATACGACTGTACTACCAATTCATTTTTCGGTCGTCCATGACAAAAAATGACCGCTTCATCAAGCTAATGCACCGGTAGGTATATGATTAAGAGAATAAATATAAATTAAATTGATTTATTGAACATTACAGTGAATGGAAAACTGGAACACTTATTGGAATGAGCGTTATTGTAATAAATTAAACGGTGGTAGTGTTAAAACAAATAAAAAAATGAACGGCACCAGTCGTTTATTTATAATATAAATATTTGTTTTGTATATACAGGGTGGTTCGCATTGTAATCGGGAAACTTCGGCAACATAACAGTTAAAAATAAGTAAGAAAAATCCTATCATGTACTAAAATCTTTCGTTTAGGAGATGCAGAGTATAGAAGTTTTATTTTTATTTCGATTTTTTCCAAATAATTTCTGAACTAACATCAATATTTGGATGAAAATTGGTGTCTGGCTGTCTTTTAAAATGAGAAATTCCATTTGGATACCAATATGGCTCTTACTTGTAGGGAGCACCATCTACATATTTTTAATCGGTTTGAAGAGTAATAACTTTGCATCCGTACCTGTATAAAACTACTGTGTGAAAAATATACATTAAACATCGTTACGAGTAATGGTTTCCAAGATATTTGGTATCAATAAAATTCAGTAAATCAATAATCAATACATGTCATCATTGACAAAAATTGAATATGTTGGCTAGGTACCTACCGCACGGTCGAAAAAAAACAGCGTCCAGTTGGCTTGGAAATAACGATCGACGACATTCCCCATATACCATAATGATTATTGTTTGTTCCTAGTATAATTATTATATAGAAAATAATTAATATATAATTAATATATAGAAAAAAATCGTGGGTATTTACGAAGGCTCAAAAGGAAACAAATATATGTTTTTTGCGACGTTTCGCGACTTTATTGTCGCACATTCATTAATAAATATCGAATGTGAAGAATGTACTTCTCGTATAGTGTCTGAAAAAGCGACAATAAAGTTGCGAAACGCCGCAAAAACATATTTTTTCAACATAGTTTCCTTTTGAGCCTTCCCAAATACCCACGATTTTTTTATATATTCCCCACATAATTTTCCATATAAAATGACAGCAATGTTCATTTCAAAACCATCGCTGACGCGGTTTTTTTTCCATCATATTGTAGTTATTAGACTGAACTCATAAATTTGAAATGTTTTTTTTCTAAACAATTTCTGAACTATATAACGTCCATATTTGGATCACAATAATTGGTGTTTTACGGTTTTTTGACATGAGAAATTTGACTTCGATGCCTGTATAACTCCTACTTGTATAGGGGGCTCCACCTACATATTTTTTAACTGTTTTGAGGAGTAATAACTTTTCGTCCGTACCTGTATTACACTACTTAGTGAAAAATTATCCAAGTGTGTATCACGTAGAACCAACCACAGACTCAGTACTAATTAGTAAGTAGTAGAGGTGTGTAGTTCCAACGAACTAGTTCCAATGAACTATTCTGACCCTGGAAAAAAAGGAACTAGTTCCCGTTTTCTCAAAGGACTAGTTCCCCAGGACCTATTCCGGGGACCGATGCTACCGATCCCGGACCGAAAAGACTGAGAAGAACTAGAGGAACTAATTAAAAGACTAGTTCATCGGAATCTATTCAGTCTGGAGATCTAAGATATAATACAGGGTGGCGCCTCTCATACGCCGCGGAAGCTCCAAGGAGAACGGTAGTTTCTATCGAAATGAAATTTTGGCACCATATGTAGGTTAACTGAAAGCATTTTATAAAAATATATAGAATTGTACAGGGTGTCTCCAAAAAAAGTTACACATCAAAGTTGTGTTTTTTCTAATGGAATACCCTATATATTAATTGATTTTCGGATTCTAGGAAAAAAATAAAGATGAGTTTTATTAAAAAGGCATATACCTAAAATTTAAGGATTTTGACATACTTCACATTTTGTGAAAATGAAGAATAAATTTTAAATTTCGATAACAGTTACCTAAATTTTAGTTGACCTTGTATAGCCTGATATTTAATTACGGTAACCATAGTATGTTAAATCAAATTGAAATTTGACCCGAAAAGTTATACAGGGTCAGACAAAATTAATATGGAACATTAGTCACTTTTAAAAGCAAGTTACTCCTTTATTTTAAATGGAACACCCAGTATATTTTTCCGGTGTTCAATGGAGAATTTATATATCTTCAAAATATTATTAAGGTTGCCTACCCCTCAGTCAAAGATTTTCCTAGATATTTTAATTTTTATGATTTTGCGTCAGTAGATCTTTATTATTTGATAAAATATAGGGTGGCTGTGATATACCTTTTGTTAATTTAACAAAAATTAAAGAATGTAGAGTAAAATACTCAACGGTAATAAAAAAAATAGACGTTTAAAACACATTTTAATTATTACAGAATTAAAACTAGATATAAATCTATAATTATGTGACAAAAATTAGCTAGACGAAATCAAATGCTCAAAATACTTTCTTTCATGCTAACTACATAAAATTATTGTCTTCAAAAAGATTTTTTTTATTTTAAAAGGCATTATGTGGAGTTCTACCTCAAAAAGCAGCTACAATAATATCTCTCATGGTGTCGACAATAGTTGGTTGAGTTTTGTAAACACTGTCTTTAACATATCCCCATAAAAAATCAAGACTAGATAAAATCAGGAGAATTTAAGTATTCTTTTAATTGGTGAAAGCACACTGCGTTCAGCAACTAATAGAATCATATCAATTCTCTCTGATCTAGGATAAGTTTGCATTTCGGCGTTTTTTTTTGTTTTAACTGATACAAAATGAGAAGTAGTTTGGTTTGGATGTTGGATAAAAGTTGGATGTTGAAGTAACGTTATACATATCACAGCCACCTAGATTTTATCAAATAATAAAGTTCTACTCAGATCAAATCATATAAATGAAAATATCTACGAAAACTTGGTTTGAGGGGGAGGCAACCTTAATAATATTTTGAAGATAAATAAATTCTCCATTGAATACCGGAATAATATACTGGGTGTTCCATTTAAAATAAGGGAGTAACTTGCTTTTAAAAGTGACCAATGTTCCATATTAATTTTGTCTCACCCTGTATAACTTTTCGGGTCAAATTGCAATATGGTTTAACATGCAATGGTTACTGTAACTAAATATTAGGCTATACAAGGTCAACTAAAATTTAGCTAGCTGCTATCGAAATTTAAAATTTACTCTTCTTTTTCATAAAATGTGAAATCTGTCAAAATCCTTAGATTTTAGGTATATACTTCTTTAATAAAACTCACCTTTATTTTTCTCCTACAATCCGAAAATCAATTAATATATAGGGTGTTCTATTACAAAAAACACAACTTTGATATGTAACTTTTTTTGGGGACACCCTGTAGAACTCTCTATATTTTTAAAAAGTGCTCTGAACTAACCCACATATGCTCACAAAATTTGATTTCAATACAAACTGTTGTTCTCATTGGAGACTCCGCGGCGTATGAGAGGCGCCACCCTGTACAAGGCTACAACGATGGATCCGGCCTTGTCTATTGTCGCGGCCAGCGTAATTACCACAGAAAATTGTAGTGGATACTGTTTTTAATTTTTAGTTTGCTCTTTGAATATTTTATGGGAATGTTTCACTTTAGGTCCCTAAATTCAGTATTTTATTATTTGCTCCAATTGATTTGTGATATAGTTATTCAAACTCTGATTTGAGTTTCTTTTTTAATTTTTTGCTCTTATCTGGCAATAAATTTACCCAAGAACAGTTAACCTAATAGGACTGCTCATTTAGCCAAAAGTGTCCGCCAGGTGCATGCGAAAACTACTCGCTTTGTGACGTCATTGTAGCCCTTGTCATGGTTATTAGTCCTTATCCGGCAACCAATAATACACACACGTGCATTATTGGTTACCGAATGCAAAACGTTCATTATTTAGTTTATTTATTTAAACACCTTATATGTATGCAGTAAAGAAAATTAACTGTATAAATCGTATTAATAAATACTGGGATAATGCATTTTTAAGAACAGCAGGTCCCAGCATCACCTTTTGCAAGCATTCTTTTTAGAGTACTTCCATATTTTGCTTTAAAATAATTAATAAACAAAATCGTGGGCACTTAGTATGCACTTTGTCACAATCCACAACACAAAATGAACGTATTTATACACTCTATAGCTCTAAAAACTTTAAAGACACCTTTTTCACATTTAAAATTGACAAAATAATTAACTCAAAATTTCTCAGCTGTTATTTTTATAAGTTTACCATAGGCAACTAATAATACACACTATCATTACAAGGCCACGAAGGCTTTGACAAGGGCTACAATGACGTCACAACTGTCAGCTGAAGCGCGAGAAGAGGCGAACGTACGTCTTATGAGGATGAGCAATCCTATTAGTTTACCGTTCTTGAAATTTACCTATATATTTATAGCATACGCAATTACACGTCTCGTTATATTTCGTACAGTATGAAAATTATACAAATCGTAACGTGAATAGTTCTGACATATAACGAAACCCATGAGCAAGCAACGGGGATGTCAATATTAGTTGGGAACTAATGTGAACTAGAGGCCTAGTTCACATTAAGGCCTAGTTCAAGGAACTATTCCTCTGGAGGAACTAGAACTAAGGAACTAGTACCTCTCAAGGAACTAGAATTCCCACCTCTAGTAAGAAGGTACTTTTGCTAACCTAATTTTTTTAAAAAACAAAAAAAGAAATATTGTTTTTAAAAATGCGCTTTTTTAATAGCAATATTTCCAGAAATTTCCAAAATTTTGCCGTATATTTTTTAGAATAGAAAAAAAATATTTATTTACAAGCGGTCATAAAATAACTCCGAAATAGTAACATTAAAGTTATTTTTTCGAAATAATATGCGAGATAAGAGCTCCCTTTAAATATTTTATTGCCTTTCGCCATGTCCCGTACTGCTGGCTAGGTATAAAATTCGGATTTTATCATGTTCTTTTTTCCATTTTCCATATTTTTTTGGCCTACTAACTAGGACGGAACTAGCAGCTTTGGTTATTCGAGAACCTTTACGAGGTCGCTATAAAATATGGATTTCGAATTTTTTGCCCATATGTGCGCTAAAAGACAAGTTAAAACGGTATTAAAACAGCATTAAAGGGTTTAACTCGCGCTAGTAAACTTCAAAAAGCTTTTATTATAAATGGGCAATTAAAAAATTACATAAAAGTATATATGAAATATATTTCGAGATGTTTTTACAACAATGTCTATAACGTTTGTTTAGAGTTGGAATAAAAAGTTACACCTAAATATCTAAAACAAAGTCGAGTTAGATAAACCATTTATACAGGGTACGGCAATAGTGCGTCGGGCATCTGTAGCTCCTAGAATAAAAAACTTGGGAATTTTGTTTAAGTGAAAACCTAAAGTATGTATGAGGATGTATTTCGAGAAATTATTTTAACTTCTATAGGGTGGCTCAAAAAAGTGTGAGTGGATCGGGATGATTTTTTTTAAATGGAACACCCTGTATATTATTGCATTTTTGGCTTTCTTTCAGATCACTTTACATAATCCTAAGATATGAGTAAATCTATTTCGATAGTTTCAGAGATATTAAAAAATAAATCAAAAATATATATTTTTCAGCCCTTCTTAAAAAAATTATTAAAAATACAAGAACTATTCTGAAATCAAAACTATATTAGGTATTTACTTTAGATGGTCTGTACTTACTTTGCTATAAATATGAATATCGTAAATTATACAGCATGTTCAAAATTCTACGCCAAACTTTCTAAATATAAAATAATTTTTCTTCTTTTTTTTTAAATGGAACACCCTGTATATTATTTTTTCAATAGACGGAGAATTAAAAAATGAACATTTTTTGTATTTACAGTATTTCAAAATTTTTAACGGTTTCGCAGATATTTGCGGTTTTATATTTCATATGGCATTTTCCACAGCAAATTTTTATGAAAGCCACCTAATGATTTTTCTCTGGTATTTTACCATTCAGAGCGCCATATGAAATAATACTGCGTGTATCTGCGTAACCGTTAAGAATTTTGAAATACTCTAAATACAAAAAATGTTTATTTTTACACTCTCCATCTAATAAAAAAAATAATATACAGGGTGTTCCATTTAAAAAAACAAAGAAAAAATATTTTATATTTTAGAAAGTTTGGCGTAGAATATTGAACATCCTGTAGGATTTACGATTACCATATTTATAGCAAAGTAAGAATAGACCATCTAAAGTAAATACCTAATATAGTTTTGATTTCAGAACAGTTCTTGTATTTTTAATAATTTTTTTAAGAAGGGCTGAAAAAAATATATTTTTAATTTATTTTTTAATATCTCTGAAACTATCGAAATATATTTATATCTTAGGTGTATGTAAAGTGATCTGAAAGGAATCCAAAAATGCAATAATATACAGGGTGTTCCATTTAAAAAAAATCATCCAGGTCCACTCACACTTTTTTGAGCCACCCTATACAAGTTAAAATATTTTCCTGAAATACATCCTGGTACATACTTTAGGTTTGCACTAAAACAAAATTGTCAAGTATTTTATTCTATGAGCTACAGATGCCCGACGCACTATTGCCGGACCTTGTATGTCTCCGCCCAGAATAGCAGAATAGCTATTAAAATATCGGAAAAACTTGGAGAAAATTAATTAAGTTTGGAACTGATCAGAACTCATCACCAGTAGGCTCAATACCAATATCAACCAAAGAGTGCTGATATACAGGAAGGTCAGAACTATATTCCGAAAACTTCGGCAGCATATTCTGCAGATAAAAATAAGAAAAACTTCGTATAAATGTATGTCCTAAAATGCTTAGTTTCGGGAATACAGGGTGTAGAAATTTCATTTTTGTTTCGATTTTTTCCAAATAATTCATGAACTAACGTCAATATTTGGATGAGAATTGGTTTCTGGCATTTTTTTGAAATGAGAAATTTGATTTTGATGTCAATATGACTCTTACTTTTAGAGGGCACCACCTACATATTTCTTAACTGGTTTGAAGAGTAATAACTTTTCGTCCGTACCTGTATAAAACTACTGGGCACAAAAATATACATTTACGACGTTTTTTACGTAAAAAAGATCTCTTTGTAAAAATCACTACGAGTAATGGTTCTCAAGATATTTAAAATCGAAATTATCAATACCTGTCATCATTGACATAAATTAATAATTAAACATGTTGACTAAATTGATATTAGACTGAAATCATAAATTTGAAATGTTTTTGTGTCAAAAGTTCAACAGAAACTATTTGATCATCATTTTTTCACAGAAAATTTATGTTTAATTTAAAAAAATAAAAAGTTCCCAAATTTATTATTTCAGTTATTTTTTGTCAATAACGACATGCATTGACTATTTCCATTCTAAATATCTTGAGAACGGTTGCTCGTAACGATTTTTACAAAATAGAGACATTTTTTACGTAAAAAATCACGGAAATGTATATTTTTTCACTTAGCAGTTTTATACAGATATGGACGAAAAGTTATTACTCTTCAAAACACATGTAGGTGGCGCCCACTAAAAATAGGAGTCATATCGACTTCAAAATCAAATTTCTCATGTCAAAAAACTCCCAGACACCAATTTTCATCCAAATATTGACGTTACTTCAGAAATTATTTGGAAAAAATCGAAATAAAAATGAAACTTCTGCCCCTGTATCTCCGAAACTAAGCATTTATACGAACTTTTTTGCTTATTTTTATCTGCAGAATATGCCGCCGAAGTTTCCGGAATAAATTCGGACCACCCTGTATATTAAATGTGAGTAGGAACACTAATACGAAAATCAATTCCTTTTTAAAAGTTTTGACAACAAAGTGCTAATTTGTAGTACATTTATTAACATTCTACATTAGTTTCCATTTAGTATAGACCGAATCCCATAGGCGAATACGATCACTTCGAAGGAATATTTCGAGTCATAATAAATCAACCCGAGCACTGAGGGGTTCCTGCCTGTTTATTATACTCTCCTACATGTTATTTACTCGTTTCCTACCCGTTTTGCATAATGCATGGGAATATTAAGAGAAAATATTCAGCGGATTGATTTTGCGTTCGGCGAATGGAGGCCCCCCATTTTCAATCCTTCACCCTGTCCCCCTCCTCTGTTCCTCCCCACCCGCCAAACGGTTCGTCATGCATTTTAAAATAGGCATGCGATCGATAATGTACATAAACATGAAAGATTGTGTATCCTTATTCTGTTTTTCTTCCATCTGTATACATTTCGGTAATAGATTTCCTCGTTCCTTTCTTTGTTATCACTCGACAGCCGTTTTGATTCGGTATTTCGTCAATATTAATCAGTTTTCTTTGAATTCTATTCGTATGTATGCAATATGACCGTCTAAGCTTAACAAATCACGTCAATTAATCAAGTGACTTGATTCAAGTCTCAGTTGACTCTTGTTTAGTTTTAGACGTTCGATACCCCAGTCAAATTAGTTAAAAAAAGGCCCATCGGTGGAAAAAATTCCCACAGTTTTGAAAATGGTTTTAAACGATTCCTCTAGATTTAAGCTGATATGTGTCAAAAGCCCCCGAAGATAGACGATGAGCTCAAGGAGTGGAGAGGAGTTAAATGTCAATTTTCTCACACACACACACACTTTTTGCTTATATCTGGGAAACTATGACATTTACCAAAAACGCTCTATATACAAAAATAAAGCTGACAAAATCCTCGATAAAAATAATTCTATACATTTTCGTTCTCGGACTTATGGTTTCCGAATTATGCCCTTCATAAATTTGGATACTAAATCAAATGGCATATTCCAAATGCGTAGAAACACATTTCTTTTCATTGTACGTTTTTCGTTCAAATACGGTTGAAGAACTACGATATCATGATTTTTTAAGTATTAAGAATAACTTTTAGTATACAGGGTACTACAAATTCGAGGTACGAGCATTGGTATCTCGGAAACCGTAATAGATACGAAGATGGTTAAATTGGGGCAACGTTACGCCTTGGCATGCTCACCAAGATGCTATCAAAAAAGTTTTTAAAATTTCAAGGATTGCTGAGCTTTTTGGAAAAACGAATTTTTTTGAAAATCAACCTGTCGTTACTTTTTAGAAAATCAAAAAACTAATTGCATATTCTAGTATAAAGCATAAAGTGTAGCATATCATTGTACTCAGGAGACCGAGTTCTTTCAAAATCTGAAATAAAAAATGCAGGCCCGTATTTAAAAAAATTAAGTCAGCCTCTGTATCTCACAAATTATCAGCTAATTTTAAAATCCGAAAATACTATCAGATAGCCCTAATAAAGTGGCTATGAGAAGGTGCCTTTAGTTTTTTGATTTTCTAAAAACTAACGACAGGAAAAAAAAAATTGATTTTCAAAAATATCCGTTTTTTCCAAAAAAACTCAGCAATCCTTGAAATTTTTAAAACTCTTTTGATGGCATTTTGATGAACATTCCAAGGCGGGGGCAACTTTGCCCCAATTTAACCATCTCCGTATCTATTACGGTTACCAAGATACCAATGCTCGTACCTCGAATTTGTAGCACCCTGTATACTGTGATTTTATAAATTTTAGACGTGATGCGTTCACTTAAATCACTCCTTGACTGCGCAAGTTAATTGTTAACATGGATAATGTTTGCTGTTCATTTATTTTGCTTTATATTTTTGTGTAATTAAAAGAATCAAAACCGCCATTATGTACATAATATATTAAAGAAAGAAAATAAATAATACATTTATAAAATATAGTGAATTGCTAGGTTTCTGAATTAATTTTTGTTTCGGAAATAAGAAATACCTTCATAAAATTCTTCAATTCAAAAGTCTTATAATGCAAATTAAAGCACCTTATCTTTAATAACATAGATTTTTTGTAATTTAAATTTCATAATATATTATACGATATTGTACAAAATTAAAAAATAATTTGAAAGACCTACTAAATTAAAAGAAAGTAAGCTATACATGCATTATTGTAAATAGTAAATTAAAATCACTTTTTTTGTTGAATTCAAATTGCTTGTCTAAAACGGATAATGTGGAATAATATAAATAATTTTAGTATGTAATGTAAGTATGGGGACTCATCTTGTATGTATGTGGATATCATTATTGTATTCAATTATTGTAGGTTGAGAAGATTCAGAAATCAAACTTTCATAGGCGCTTTTCAAACTCTTTGAAATTCTGCCAGGGGAAGACTGATACTATATTGGCGAAATGAATTGGGTAGTGCAGATACGTAAATATTACACTTACTTATTAACTGTACCTACAGGAAGAAATCATGTATAATATCATCGCAATATACAACATCACGGAACCAGACCTCAAATGATTCGTGATACTTTAACATTAGAAAAATCTACTGCAGGCGGGGATAGAAATATTCAACTCTGAGCAATCATGGACCATAAACCATGATTCTTGGTTTTCGTATACTTTCTACAATATTTGCAGCTGCGCTAAATGCTGGGGTATACTTTTTTACCGTAAAGCAGGCATGCATTAATTTTTAACTTGCAGTTATTATTAAGTCATGTATGCACTAGTGCTCTCCAAGTCACGATGCAATGAAGACTTGAAAGATAACATAAGGACCCCTTAATATTAAAAAAATGCATTCAACCAATTTTGTAGAGAATTTTCATAGCTTCAATTTTCTGTATAGGACATTTTTTCGTAAGTGTCATATTTTCCGAGATATAAACTAAAAAGTCATAAAAGTACCATTTAACCTCTCCTCGAGCTCATCGTCTATCTTCGGGGACTTTTGACACATATCAGCCCAAATCTAAAGAAATCATTTAAAACCATTTTCAAAACTGTGGGATTTTTTCCACCGATTTCGCTAATTTGACTGGGTTACTAGGGGTGTTTTTAAAAAAATTAAACTTTTTGTTAATGTAATGTGTGTAACGAGAGTTTTGTTTAGAAAGTAATAATGGAGTCTTTGATATTTTTACATTACTTTTTGGAAGATGGTCAGTCGAGTGATACTGAAAAAAAATAAAGCAAGAAAAGAATTATTCAACGTACACAAATTAGTTACAATAATGACAAACAAAGTGAGATTATTAGAAACAAACAGTAATAAAAATGAAAAAAAAAGGAAAGTGTTTCTAAGCTTGCAGACTCAACTGTGAAACCATCCATCAAACATTTTATTCATGAACAAAATTCCTCATTTTTAATGATTAATGAAATATATTCAATTCCGTGATCCGTTTAAGCGTAATTTCTCCGCACAAATGGGCAACCCGATCTAAGGATTTAATTTCGTTAAGCTCGTAGTATAGTTCAAACATGCACCGGCCATATAAAACCGCAATTTTGCTACACAAACAGCAATTTGGCGACCGAGCGCCCGCTGGCCGGTCAGCAGGTCGTTCTTCAACGATCGCCAGTCGCTGACCGGTCGATATCAGACTGAAAGTCCACAAAATTTCAAGTAAAACGGTGCTGCTACGTTGTTGCATTAGTTGGATTCTAGGAGATTTTAATAGATATTTACGATACAAGTGAGTTAACAGCATCATTAACATACGCGTGTGAAAGTGTAACCACACAAGTATCTTAATGGAGTTAACTCGCGTGTATTGTACAATATTTTATCTACGTCTAACTATAAAAACACACAATGAATTTTAAAAATTATTGTACTTAACTATATAGGTACCTATCCTAAAAATCAATCACCTTAATACCTTTGTTCAAATAACACCATGCATGGCAATGTCAATATGACAGTAAATAATATTGAAATCACTAGTTTAAAAAATGAGCGATTCGGAAAGTATTCCCTCTGACATTGAAGAAGAGGCATTCAGAGCCATTTCTGGATTGCTTCCAGCAAGATCGAAACAGAAGTATGAATATAATACTCTAAGTATGAAAAATGGTGCACCGAAAAAAAGTACACAACTATGGAAATGAAAAGGTACTCATAACATATTTTTCCAATTTAGTGCAAAATAAATGTTTTACAAAATATGTTTTTCTCTTTGGTAGTCATCTAAACAAAAAGTGCGGTAATGAAAATGCGTGAGTTAAGAAGCTCTGAACTCGCTCAAAATGCGTGAGTTAAGAGCTTCTTAACTCACTGACGTAGATAAAATAAAATAAATAAAACACTTGAAACAAAACCTATTATATCAGACGCTGTATATTAATGCGGGCGTTTACGCTCTGGCACACAATTGAATTCAAAAAAGGGATATTGGAGAGACGGTTTGATGTATCGTTGCGGAACGTTTTCCTTCGCCTGCGTCCATACATCATCCGGGCCCGTATTCCGGAAATAGATCCAGAAAAATCGGGACTACCCGCGTCGCCGTCCGACAATTCGCCCGGATTTAGTCGGCTCCTATTTGCACACGTACCGAATATATAAACAAGTCGCAAGCCGATCTCGGTCGGCTTTGCTTCGTAAACGGTACTCGGATGGAATAGGTAAAAATTGTAAATAGAAAGGAGGGTCTCAAACAGAGCCAGAGCAATATATTTATCTTTACATTTGATGGAATTAAAAAGTTTTTTTTTATTATTCTTCGTCTAGAGACTGTCAGTTTATTTATTATAAGTTTTGCGTGGTTTGTGTCCTCCGTCACATGAATGACACTTTTGTGCTTAGGCGCAAAAATGCTGTACTTTTATGTATAGGCGTTAAAATGGCTTTTTATAATGTCAATCAAAAATTAATACTTCTGTGACGGTTGGTTGAAAAAAAATATTTTAGACTTCCGTAGGTTTTTTTTAATAAACATTCAGAGACACGAGACAATTGACGAGAGTTAATGACGTGACGTGTGCTATATATGCAAATTAAGACACACAGGTCAATAATTCATGATTTGCGAAACGCATTTGTACGCTAGAAATCGATGAATTATGACCTTTGTCCATCCTTTTCATCCCAAGTTTATCACAATCGTTACGGCTATGATGGCCGTTTAGCAAATTTTAACACAATAGACAAATTGTAAAGTTCTATACCGCGAAAACTCCATTCGGCTACTATGAATTAATAAAGACTACTTTCATTAATACATAAAGAATCAATTTATTATCATTGCAATACACAAGTTTAAAATTTTCATTCTTAAAAATTCTCATTAAACCGGAATAAGTCTCTGTTAAACGGTATTGAAATATAATTAAACATACTTTACTCATATGTATACATGCATATAAAATAAATAATAACACACGCGTGAGTTTTTGAAGTTATAACAAACTAGTGTGTTATAACTTCAAAGCCACACAATTTTATAGAAATTATTAAGCTTTATTCATAAATTACTAATTCAATTATTTATTTGAATTAACAGTAAATGAAAATGATTTTGTTTTGTAAATTCAGAAATTTTAAAACCTTGTATGCTTCCAGATGCTGTCCCTTCACTGCTTGAAATAGGCTCTGTCATTACAACGCCTCGTTATGGAACACTTACTGCACTTTGAATCTTTTTCGCAATCTCTATTTTATTGTTGATAGACTCTTCGATATATCCTTCCGCAACCGTTGCAGATCACCATCCTCCGTGTCTTTTCAACGTTGTCATGTTCACTCCGGCATTTGCCAGTAATGTAGCGGATGATCTGCTCATACAATGGCCAGTATATTGCTCAGGATGTTGTAGGCCCAAGTACTTGCGGAAGATCTTCCTGAATCATTTTTTCTTCATCAATCATTCACTATTTTATCGTAAAAAATCGCGATTTGTCTAAATGACGTCTTAATGTCAGTGCTATTTATTATTTACAAAAATACGCACATCTATATTGCATAGTAACATAAACGCACCCTGATAATTTATTAATTCGCAACAATGAAAGTAGAACTGGTAGATCATTTTAAATCAATTATTCTTTAGAGATTGGACATGAAACAGTTCTGCTGTTGGATAAAATTTTGTATGGCACTAGCGTGTTATAACATTATTGAGAAAAATAGGCCTCTCAGCCTACGGCCTCGTGGGCTAAACATTTCCCAGCGTGACTTATATGTAAGACACTAGTACAATAAATAACTATTTTTTGGTTTAAATCGAATACGGGTTCATACACTCATGTTTTTCTTTAATCCAGTCCAAAGTTATCGATCTAATAGTACTTTAATTACAAAATATTAAAACATAGACCCGATCCAACAAGAAAAAAACACTCGAAACTAAGTTCTTAAATCCCTTCGCTTCATTTTCCCTCGATTTTCTCTTCCGTAATTTTTTTTTCGGTGTGTTCTGATCGAATCGAGGCGTGAATTTTTAATGAAATCTCCCAACAATATCCAGGAGATTTCTGGATTAGTGCGGGATACGCGCCGCACCGATCCAGAAAAAACAAACAACCAGCCCGGCCTCGTTCGTATTTATACAATAAATTTAACGCAAACAATTTTTAATCTTTGATTAGGGCGATGCAATGGGCGGAAGAGATTCGTTTCCAACGTTGCTATTAACCGAAACTGAAAACAACTTGTTTCGATATGCGGTTTGTTTGAATTTGGGATGTGATTTTTAGTTTTAAAATATAAATCAAATTTCTATTTCAGATTTCACCAATTTAATTTTTTTTCTTCTTTAAATTTTTAATTGTTTTGGTATACTGCTTAAGGGCTGGTAAAGGTTAGTCTTGGGTCGAGATTTCCGTATGTAAGAAGATTACAATGCCTTTATAATATACTAAACAAAGAGAGAACAGTAAAAACGTTGCCAATAGTTATTTTTTATACAAGACGATAACATGGTATTTTATCGTCGACCGAAAAAAACACCAGAACACTTTATCACTGAGTGCTACACTCCTACACTCTGTATCTCCAAAACTGAGTATTTTAGGACACACATTTATACGAACTTTTTTACTTATTTTTATCTGCAGAATATCTGGCCAAGTTTCCGGAATACAGTTCGGACCACCCTGCATATCCTAAACTATTTTGGCCGTAAGTAGAAGTATTTATTTATTTAACCCAAAACAATTTTTGTAGCTCCTATATTTATTTATATCCTTGATATATTATGTCCTTGATATATCATATCCTTAATATATTATGTTTATTTATATCCTTGATAGAACACTATCCAGTCCCTTATTGTTATATATTAATGGACTTTTTTTCACTTAGCCCGACTTTACGAAGCTAGAACTCGTCCCCGACAAACATAAAACGTTTGATTGCCCGGTCTAAAACGAGTAATTCTCCACCGTCCGACTAACTAAACCGTCTTACAAACTTAAAATCAATAGTCGGACCGTGTCTGAGTCCTAAATCAACCCGCTTTTGCTCCGCTTGCTCCTCTTCTACTCGCAAACAGAACCGGAACCGTGCTCCAGCGAACAAGAGGCGGCAAGCAAACTCTCCTTCTGTCTCTGTCTGGCGTCAAGGCGAGGCGGCAAATGAAAACATTACTTCTTAAAGTTAATTTTGATTAATGCACGAAACGGGATTCCGCCAAGGATTATAGCTCCAGATTCAATTTCCTTAATTTGCCGATTGCGCTGCGAGATTCTCTGCAAACTGCACAAGTACTCTACCTCTTCTTCTTTTCTCTCTGTCTTTCTGTTCTTTTTTTTAGTTCGGTAGTAATTAAAAGGCGAACAAAAAAAGTAATTTAGATAATGAAATCGTCGTGTTTTCTTGGTGTTGTAAAGTAATTGGATGCGCAGAATTAACTTTAAAGGGTATTACGAGTCAGGTATAAAATACAGTGACCCAATATTCCATATAGAGCTACTACGTACTTTTGGAATCAAAATAAGTTCATTGGACACAATTTACTTCTATACAAAAGTGCTTCGTTTGTCAGCTAGAGAGCATCAAACTTTAAAAAAGTAAACACATTTTTTCAGATATTTTAAGAACCGTTATTCCGATTTGAATGAGATTTTGGGTGACTATGTTTTGCTAAGTGCTTTAACATTTAACTTTCACAAAATTCAAAAAAATGCACAGAAAGGAAAACTACCCCCACCCCTGCACCAATTTTAGTATAGATATTTTCCAACTCCAGCGAAGACAGATTTTGTTTTCGTAGAATGGTCCTTCTAGTATTTACTATATACTTTGAATTAAAAGATTAACATTTTTGTATTTGAGATAAATCGTTTATTAACTAAAATATATGGGTTGTTAAGTGTACGATTACTTATTGGGGAACAGAATGGCAACACTGCCTACTCCCTGTCCTTGAGAACGCCGGCAATTTTTATTTAAATTGACTATTCGCTGTGTGACTGTAGTACTGAGAGTAAAGCGTTGTTTACTTGTTTTTTCGCTAAACATGGCTGTTTATACACCTCCCGAAAGAGTTCAGTTGATTAAATGGTATTACGGTGGTAACTCAGCAATACAATGTAGGAATATTTTTGCAGTAGTCTTTGAGGATAGGCCCATTCCGTGTGCGAAAACTATCCTAAACATTGTTTCGAGTTTCGAACAATGTTTTTGCCTCAACGACTGCCAAAAATGCCACTTTAAGCAAGAACCGCCTGTTGAGATAGTTCAGGAAAAAGAACGGCGGGACGAAATGGTTTGTGGTGCTCTGGAATTGTACGATGTTACGATCCAGTAGAAGTGTTGGCAAGGAACTGGGTGTTTCTAACGTAACAGTTACAACAATTTGGAAAAAATATGGCTACAAATGCTACAAATATTCTAAAACTCAGGTGTTATTTCCTGATGGCCATCTGCGGAGAATGGAATTTTGGAAACTGTAATGGAAAAGGCTAATCAGGATGATAATTTTGTGAAAAATATTCTCTTCACTGATGATATTGTTAATCTTTATCTTAGTGGCAGTTAATTGCGTACTTCTTCATCTGCAACAGTTTGAAGACTTTTGAGACTCTCCCTGGACAGGTGGTATCGAAGGCATTGTTCTTTTTTTATAAATTGGTCTATGTCGTCTACGTTTATACACTCTTCACAAATATCATGTTTTTATTTTTTTTCTTAAAATTTTTATAATTTAATTGTGTTAGTTCTTTTGGTAACATATTATATATTGTGGTAGTTTCTGTTGTTAGTTTTTTTTTGAGTTCTCTTGGCTGTTCTGATGTCTGATTTTCTTCTAGTTTCGTAAGTGTGTATTTGTTTGTTAGTTTTTAGAGAAATATTTGTTTTTAAATTATTAAATTAATTATTTAATTTATTTAAAGTGCGTAGGTGCGTAGTAATGGGCGACCCTGTATATTCCTTTGACCTGCATTCGCACTGAAAATAATGCTTTCATTATTTTTATAAGGTAGGTTAAAATGCCGCGAGGCTCAAGATCGAAAGTTTCTGAGAAAAATCAAATTCGGCATGAGAATCACGTCCTAGTTGTCAACTTGTACCGTCTGCGGACTTTGATTTATGTGGTACGTGATCAGGAGGGACATTATGAACAATTAAATCAAATTTCTCTTGCGAACGACACTGAATCAAATTGATTGAGTTGTAAAACTGGGCCGTTTCGATCATTTCGGTTGCTAGAAATTTTAAGCCAGTAACTGTAACCTGCATTTAAGTGGATTTAATCTATTTCTTTAATTTTTTAGTATTTACCAAGGTTGCATTTCTAAAATTAAAATTTGAAAGTCAACAGTCCTTTTCACTTTCCTTAAAAACACCGATTTTGGTATTTGAGATTGTTCCTTAATTATAATAATGTTTATTCTAAGTTTCATTTTCTTGGGATTTAGTTCGAGAAAACGCTGATGAGGTTTTCATTTGGTTTAAAATCTTTATTTGGCTTTAAAAAACAAACTTTGTTTTTTAAAACGTTTGTTTTTTTAAAGCCAAATAAAGATTTTAAACCAAATAAAAACCTCATCAGCGTTATCCCGAATCTAAATCCCAGGAAAATCAAACTTAGAATATTTACAAACAAGGTTTTCCAAGAATAAAACAATTTTCCAAGAATATAACAATTATTATCATTACAATATTATTATTTTTACAATCTAATTTGTGTCCTGTTTTCCCTTCCTATGGTATTTTTACCAAATTTCTTTATATTGTAAAGTATTGGCATTTTGTTTTGTACTTTTAAGGTACTATATACGGTGCGTTTCAAAAGTGGCTCACCCCTATAACTTTTTTATTTTTTAGATAAAAAATTGATATTTGGTATGCTAATATATGACATAAATTAGGATTTATTAACGTATTCAATTATTTTCGGTCACTTCCTGTTTCACCGGAAATTATTACAACTTTTGATTTTTAAATGGCACCCTCTATATTTTTTTATTTTATTCGATTGATAACGACAATATGAGTAAAAATACTAAGTATATGGTACCAAGTATTCGTAAAAATTCTATTTCTAAATATGCTAATGAGCTACACTCGTTCCATTTGAAAAAATTGAACTATGACTAAAAATACTAGACGATCAAATCTATTTTTCCAAGGCTCCTCGATTAAAAATTAGTGTTTTTTATACAGCCAGGGTACTCTAGACTGAAATTTAACATACAATTTTGTTTTAAGCGAAAATGTCAACAAGTGTCAAAAAGTTGACATATGATATGTCATTATATTCCGAGTGTCATTTTCCATCGAATAAAGTAAAAAAAACGAAGGTACTATTTAAAAATCACAAGTTGTAGTTAAATCAAAAGTTGTAGAAAAGAATTGAATACGTCAATGAATCCTAATTTATGTCATATACTAACATACCTAATCTCGTTTTTTTATCTGAAAAAAATAAAAAAGTTATAGGGGTGAGCCATTTTTGAGACGCACCCGGTATAATTTTTGTTAAAATGTTTCGTTTTATTTTCAGTTTGATTATGGAGTTCCACCAAGTAATGGCAGAGTCAAATCAATTTCTGTCGTTATGTTAGAGCCATATTTTTCAATATGGGATAAGATAAGATTGACCTCAACAACCAACAGTTGCATGACAAAAATCATAATGTCCATAATGATCTACAATTATTAATAATATAATTCCCTGATAATATAATGAGCGACTCATCTGTGTTTCGTGGACTACAGCAAAGCATTTGATTGTATTAAGTGGAGCAAACTTTGGTCTGTACTAGAAAACATAGGAGTCCCTCAACACCTTATCCAGCTGATACGAGGTCTGTACGAGAACAGCAGAGGAAAAGTAAGAGTAAATAACACCATTTCAGATGCATTTGACTTGGAGGTGGGAGTGCGCCAGGGATGCATTTTATCTCCCTTTCTCTTCAATATATGTGGCGAATCTATAATGAGGGAAGTTATGGACTACAACGGCGGTATCACTATAGGCGGTAAACAAATAACAAATTTTAGGTACGCAGATGATATACTTATACTCGCATCCTCCGCTAATGAATTAAAATCCATTATGCACAAATTAGAGGTGGTCAGCGAGAGATATGGGTTAAAACTAAATAAAAGAAAAACAAAATTAATGATTATCGATCGAGAACCCACGAATACAACAGAAATAGCAGGTTTGGTTTGGTTGTGAAGTTGTAGATCAATATATATATATATATATATATATATATATATATATATATATATATATATATATATATATATATATATATATATATATATATATATATATATATATATATATATGATATATATATATATATATATATATATATATACAGGGTGTCCCAGAAATGAGTGCAGATATTTTAACTGGAGTATAGTTCAACCCCAGAAACACGCCTATGAGGTTTTTTTTGCGAAAAAAAAATGTTGAAAATTTTATATTTTTCTTGACATTTTCCGGAAAATGTTGAAAAACTTTTGAGTGCCACTGTTCACTCCCCGGGAAATTCGTTTAACGGGCATAGAGAGTGTCGGAGAGAATGCAACGTTGCCATCTCCTACCATACCCACATTCTGCATGTTTATCTATAAATTCAATTATTTTAAGTTGCTACAGAAAAAAATACGAAAATTAATTTTATTCATATTAGTGTAGATTGCTCTACTAATTCTAGTGAAACGCGCAATATTTTAAATACTTTTTACAGTGGAGTAAACTGAAAAAAATAAATCTTAACAATTATAGCTTCTTTTTTCGCCATATTAGAAAATATTTTCAATCGTTTCAATAAACAAGTATAACCTTTAATGTTTAGTTAGAGCTTACCCTTTTAATGAAAGTGTTTTTATCCAGCACACATATACGCAAACACATACACACCAAATATCTATTAAACTGAAAATCACAAACCTATCACATGCTTATCACTTTTAAAATATTATTTAAATTTTTTCACATGATAATAATCAAACACTAAACTCATAAATACAATAAAAAATGTTAAAAAAAACTTGCTTTAATAACTACTTATATCCGGCTGCTGATGGTAGACAGTCCGGGGTTTTCTTCGACATTTCTTCAAAACCGACGCAACCCCGATTTCGAAAACACTGAAGGAATTACAAATTACAATTTTTTATTTGGGAATTTTTTGACTTAGCGTCCTCTACTGGACTGATGTATTACTATTATGGGTCAACGTTTTGGTGGTTGTATAAAGATAGATAAATCAATTTTCTAAATGTTTAATGTATGGAGTAGGGATATCCCAAAAATAAAATAAAAGTACAAGAAAGGGTATACCCAAGAAAGAATTAAGGTAAAATCAAAGAGTATTCTACGTTATCTAAAATATAAAAATATGGGAAGCCCCGACAAAAATCTGACACCTGATATCAAAGTGATAAACAAACATCGGCGCATGCGGCAGCGAGCACTTACACTTAATTTTTCAGTTCATTGCTAGATGGCCTTTTACTAGGGATGCACTGCAAACAAATATTCCAGCAAAACTAAAGTGTTTTTTCTTATTCTAAATTCTAACAAATAAATAAACCTGTAAAACTGTATAAATAAAATCGGTCTTCGATTTAAAAAAAAAGATCGATTATACCAAAAAATCGTTTGATAAAAATCACGTCGATTTGATAATAATCGATTCGAATCGTACATCCCTAGTATGGTGTGTAGTTTAAGGTTATGTTTAAGGTTAATCGTGGGTTATTAAACTCGCACAAAAACAAAACAGAAAACAACAAAAAACAATGCAAACAATGCCAAATAAACCTGTAAAAAAGTACTTTTATTATTCAAAATGAAATATCATATAATTCAGTTGGTATACGAATATTTTTTGATTTATTTATAATGTTTGGTGTCAAAAATATGTGAGAAATGAGGTAAACAGTTTAAATGTCTTAATAAATTCGTTTTTAATTTATTAACCTTTCAGGTATCTACCTAATGGTAGGAAGAAATTAATTATGTAATGGTAGGAAAAATAATTTCACTTTAATTATGTATTAGAAAATCAGTAATCTTAAATTAGGAGCATCAATGGAGAAGAAGGCAATTGTAATCACAATACAATAACAGATCTACAAATACCAAGCAATACATTAAATCAAAAATCTCAGTAACACTGTTGTAATAATGTACTCCCTGTGGTCTTATTAAGTATAAAGTTTTGTTTTACATGAAAATAATTATCCCATTTAATTATTCATTAAATTTTAGTGTCAGCTTATTGATAGCTCGATTACCAGTCAAATAGTTTCGATGTTTTCTATACTATGAAGAAAATTTGATCTGATTAGATTAATTCAGATGTAAATTTATGTTATACGGTAAGATATTTTTAAACAAACCAAGAAAGTTCTCTTCAGACAAGTTCTGGTCTGAAATTGCAAATATTAATGAAAAAGTTATACATGTAGTTTTCTATTCATAAATGATATTATTGATTTTATTCTAGGTGAATGTATCGAGTCATATTATATTCTGCAGAATATATTGAGAAAAATGGTAAACTAACTAAAAGTGCTAACAAAATTTCTTAGGAAGTTATCGATATACCTAATTATTAGAAGCTGTAACAAATGTTCAAAGAGTCAGAGTATACTTTATTAGAAGTGTGTTAGATAGAATTATACACTTTAAAGAAAATATCTTTTATTATTGCAGGTAATGCATATTGTGTAATGCATATAATATGTGAAATCTATTATTACATACAAAGATTGAAAATTATTTAAACAGCTACCTGTATGTTGTCTCACAATCTCATTTAGTGAATGGGTTATTAAAAATTGAACATATTTACACACAGAATATTGTGGATATGGATATCTGGAAAGCATGTTATAACCATTTTTATTTTTAGGATTTATGAAATGATTACATAAATATACTAACAACAAATTGCAATGCATCTGTATATTAGAGACAAAGATGAAAGAGAGTAACAAGAATATATGTATTCAAAAGAAAAATATCAAGACCATTTGTAGTAATTAAAATTAAAGAATAAAATACATAAAATGTACCATATGATCGAAAAAAAAACGGCGTCCAGTTGGCTGGGAAATGACGATCAATGACATTTCCTATATAAATTTACATATAAAATGACAGCGACCTTCATTTCATAGCCATCGTTGACGCCGTTTTTTCTCGATCATACGGTAGTTTATGTGTGAACAAATTCTCATTTCATATAAAAATTGGAGCTCTATCTAGAGTATATTTGAATATAAATGTTTTTATGTATTGGAAGGGGGACTGTAGTTTTCAAATATAATAAAGAAAATAGACTAAAAAAACATGTGTGTAAGTTCTTTTTAAACTATTCTGTAAGTTACGTAAATGTGTTTCAAATAGGTTGCTTTTCACAATAAAGTCAATACACAGTAATTATGCTTTACTTTTTCAAAACACACTCTTGTTTTTTATTATCAGAGAGTTATTAATATTAGAAAATTTAGTTACATGAATATAATAGGAGCAAATATTATGTTTCAAGTTTCAAGTAATTAGAATATGATATGAGTCATAATAGCTTAAATATGATTGCTCATAAAATACCTAGTATATACACATTTAGATATATCTCTTTAAATATAAATTAGTATTGCCACCATGCGATTAATGGGAAATACAATATGGTCGTGAAAAAAAAAACGGCGTCAGCGATGGCTATGAAATAAAGATCGCTGTCAATCTATGTGTAAAATTTTATGGAGAATTTCACCGACCGTTATTTTCAAGCCATTCTGGACGCCGTTTTTTCCGACCATACGGTATTTCTAGGTATGGAATTATGTCTCTAATATGTAGTTAGGTAATTTTTTCCATTTGCCTATTGTTAATTATAACGTCGTCAAACTATAAAATTTGCTATATTTTTTAGTTAATTTTTTTTAGTAATATCAAAACATGTTTTGAATAGTTTAATTAGTAATAAAGCTACTAACATATTCAGTTATTCTTTTTTCTATAAAGCTTTTTTGATAAAAAAATGAGTATACCTGCTAAGACGTTAAATTGCCTGAGAAATTACGATCGATGCCATTTACCATCCACTTTTACACAATAGAATGCCATCGATCGTAATTTCAAAAGCAGAAAACTTGCCGCCGTTTTTTCCAATGAAATGGGCGGTGGGGAGAAAATTACAGATTCCTGTATTATATTAACGACTAACGACATTATTAATCGAGTGTACACAAAGCATGTACACTATTAGAAATCGATCTAATTTCTAATAGTATCGAGCTTTTAAAATTCGAGAAAGTGATCGGAGATTGTGTTTAAAGTGTTGTGAAATGTTCGTTAGTGCATATTTTTGTGTCGGTAATCGGTATCGGTATAGGCAAATCGCGATGAAGTATACAAATCCGGAGAAGGTGGATATGCTAAGACCATAGGTACTTAGCAGGGGAAAGCGCTGTAGAAGCTCGGAGACTTTATTCCGAAGAGTATCCGAATAGACAAATCCCTAATGCTCGAACCTTTGTAAGTATGGTTCAGCATTTGAGGGATTCGGGAAAAGCAACGAAGAATTGCTGCAAAACGTTAAAAATTCCATGCTCAGAAGAAGGAGAGCATGTATTGGAAATGGAGGTCGTCATGTTGAACAATTATTGTAATAGCATGCAGTCAAGAAGCGAAGGGTATACCGGGTGGTGCATCATCGTTGGAAATATAGGATATCCCATGCAAATTTTGAACTGTCGAGATATTGGATCCCCTTGTGCAAATTTGTAATGTATCTTTAAAAACCATTTACGATTTAGCTCTAAAATTAATAGGGGAGCCAATATTTCCACAGTTGAAAATTTGCATAGTGTTGTTAAGAATTGTAGTGAAGTGATGTTATTAAGTGTAGTGTTATGTGCAGTTTTAAGAGTGGTAAAATGGAAAAAAAGAAAGCTCTGCAGTTGTATCTCTCTGCTATAGGGATATCTTTTTTTATTGTTTGGTAAGTTTTTTTTCTTTTAGTTTATTTTGTGTAATGTGAAAAGTAGGGCTACTGGCGATCACCCACTTAAAAAAAGTAACGCACCTCTGCAGAACCTCTTGGATGGTGTGGGATTTTGCAAGTACTTTTTAAGTCTTTCTAGTCGATGTGGCAACAGCGGGCGGCGAACAAGCTGAGATCCGCGAGATCTCTCCCCCGCGCCGGGGGATCCGCGAGATTCCCCGGCGGCTCTCAAAATGTCGCAATTTTTTTTTTAAACTTTCAAAGTTAAATAACTCGGTTATTTTCAATCTATTTTAAAAATGGTAAAGAGAAAATATGTTTCTTTTGGCCAGATCTACCACCCCTTAAAATATCTGCACTCATTTCTGGGACACCCTGTATATATATATATATATATATATATATATATATATATATATATATATATATATATATATATATATATATATATATATATATATATATATATATATATATATATATATATATATATATATATATATATATATATATATATATATATATATATATATATATATATATATATATATATATATATATATATATATATATATATATATATATATATATATATATATATAATATATCGGCTCCTAATATATCGGCGAATCTCGGCTCCTTGATATCAAACAACGGAGGATGTCATGTAGAAATCAAGAGAAGACTGTGTATAGTACGTAATTCCATGACCAAACTCAATAAAATATGGAAAAATTCAGCTATTTCAATTAGCAACAAACTCAGACTACTAAGAGCCCTAATTTTCCCAATTGCCACTTATGCCTCAGAGACCTGAACATTGAAGTTGGCAATGAACGTAAAATCGATGCTTTCAAAATATGGTGTTATAGGCGGATGCTGCGAATACCGCACATAGCTCACCGTACAAATATTTCAATACTAGAACAACTGAATATCGAATCTAGACTGTCGATATCAATAAATCAGTCATACTTAAGATACTTTGGCCACATATCCAGGAACACCAATGACCTAGAATTGTGGAGGGAAAAGTGAACGGGAAACGTCCTAGAGGAAGATCTCCAAACCGTTGGGTGGACCAAATGAACACAATAATAGGTCATAGTCTGTACGAGGCCAGTACTGCTGAGCAAGACAGAACAACATGGAGAGACACCATAAATGCGATATCATGTCACCATACTCTTATAGAGTAATAAGAAGGAGGAGGAGGAATTCCCTGACCCCCCTTTCAATAACAAAACAAAATAAAAACAAGGCAAATATCCCGATTGGCCAAAAACATTGTCGAGATTATCACAAATTGAAATTCCTGTAAGGTCCAGTTTTAACCAATATCTCCAACTCAATCGCACGAATCCGTTCATTTCCTAAATCTGCAAATTTCGAGGCAAGTCTTTAATTGATCGTTCGACGTATTGACCCCGCCAGTTTATATCAGAAAGTTTGTATCAGTTCAAGAGGTCGAAATGGAGAGTAAAGAGAGACGGGCACTGTCAGTTAAAGATGCTGTCGCCGTCAAAAGCCGAAGTTTTGAAAGTTTTGCAGGAGGGTGCGCTTAAATGGATAGAGAGCCGCGACTGTCCCCAACGTTAATATACATGCCATTAATCACGATATTAACGGGTATTTTCGACGCTGATGCTGAGTTAAGCGTAAAAATTACGATAAGGACGGGATTTTTTTTAAAACGATTATACGGAAAATCCACAGCACAAGTTAGTCAGAACGAGATGTGAATGTACAGGGTAGTCCGAAAGTGTATTCCTGAAATTTCGGCAGCATATTCTGCAGATAAAAATCAGTAAAAAAGTTCTTATAAATGTACGTGCTAAAATGCTTAGATTTCTGAGATACAGGGTGTAGAAGTTTTTTCCAAATAATTTATGAAGTAACGTCAATATTTAAATAAAAATTGGTGTCTGGGAGTTTTTTGACATGAAAAATTTGATTTTGATGTCAATATGACTCTTACTTGTAAAAGGTGCAACATACATATTTTTTACCTATTTTGAAGAGTAATATATTATTGTCCGTACCTGTATTATATTACCGAGTGAAAAAATATACGTTTACACGTACTTGTAGAGGGCGCCACGTATATATTTTTAACTGGTTTGAAGAGTAATAACTTTTCGTCCGTATCTGTATGAAGCTACTGCGTAAAAAATATACATTTATAACGTTTTTTACGTAAAAAAATGTCTCTTACGAAAATCGCTACGAGTAATGGTTCTCAAGATATTTGGAATCGAAATTGTCAATACCTGTACATAAATTAAACATAAATTTAAAATCGAAACCATAAATTTGAAATATTTTTATGCCGAAAGTTCAACAGAAACGGTCTTATAAAAAAAAATCCCAAACTTATTATTTCACTCAAATAACTATCTACTCAACGTATTTATTTTTGGTCAATAATGACATGTGTTGACTATGTCCATTCTAAATATCCTGAGAACGGTTGCTCGTAGCGATTTTTACCAAGAGACATTTTTTATGTAAAAAGTCACGAAAATGTATATTTTTCACTCAGTAGTCTTATACAGGTACGGACGGAGAGAGAGAAACGTTATTACTCTTCAAAACAGTTAAAACAGATGTAGGTGGCGCCCCCTAATAATAGGAGTCATATTGACATAAAAATCAAATTTCTCAATAACAATAATATATACTTCGGATCGAAACGTTGTGTAAGCAAAATAAATAAAGATAATAGAAGTCTGAAACTCTTTTAGTTTTTAAAAATATGGATATTAAATTAGAAATACCTATGCCAGAACTTTTATTTTAAAAAGAAAACGACAAACATAATTCTAAATAAAATAACTATCTAAGTCGTATACAATGGGAAAACATACACCAACAGACAAAAAAACGAGTAGGATAAAACGGAAACACGCAAGAAAATTTCAATAGCGTCGTCTGAAAAGTCTGCTAAGGAGCATCATCTCGGATAAGTTCCGAAAGAGATCTCTCTCTACTCTTTCTGTTCCTGCTGCCGGTCCCGCAGGAACGGGCGCATAATGCCTTATCAAATAATCCTGTCCGAATGTAAAAGTCGGGTAGGAATTGGCATGCGGAAAAGCCGAGACCGACACTGAGTGCACTTCGCGTCTCTCGAAAAGACGAATAAAACGAGCAGGAAGCATATTTTTCTAACCGGAGAAAGGTAAATAATAGAGAAGTGGAGTAGCAGTAAAAAAGATTTACACTTTGACGTAATGCCGGAGGAAAAACAATTCTCGTGATTTAAAAATTCAATTTCGGAACTGCGCAACAAAGAGGAGAGTTTCGGTTTCTTTTAGACGTAAATTTATTCAAATTTATTTTTGTTTTGTATGTTTATTTATGTTTTAACTAGGAATAACTGACTAAAAGACTTAACATTGTTCCATCCATTCTATTTTGATCCAGATCCAACATAATCTAGGTCTGAAGTGGTTCATACCAAAAAACATTACAGCCTAGTACGGTACTGGGCTTATTATTTATACTTATTACTGTAAAACATTAAGGCGAGTTCTCTCTTGTCAGTTTCGCTGACGCAGTCCAACTGATTCAGTGATACTGAACAAATAATGAACGTCAGAACACATTTTCATGTTAAATTCAAATTCAAATTCAAATTTCTTTATTAGACCCCATTAAGTTTTACAGAATAATATTAGTATTAATAAATGTGTGTCTAAAGGGATCGCACCGCGATTAAAAAACCGATACAATGGCACAAAGTGCCAGAGTGGTGCGACCCCAAATACAAAATAGAAATAAATTAAATTATAAAATAAACAGAATTAAAAAAATTAAAATTATATAAAAAAGATATAATTTTATCAGGGATGAGCGGAGATAAGCAGAGAGGCATAATGAAACAGTGTAAAAACCGGAACAGCAACCAATGACGGGCATATCAGAAGAACAAGATCTTACAAATCAGTCGAAGAAATTATAATATTTACGAATTTAGTAAATGATTTTTAATTTGTTTTTTATAATCTGTAAAGGATTGAAATTTAAAGTTATTAGAAATATTATTCCACAAATGTGGCGCTATGAAACTGAAAGATTTTTGGAAGTTAGCTGTTCGGTGTTAAGAAATTTTAAAATAATGCATTCACACAGTCGAATGATCATGGTCAACGTAGTGAAACAATGAGAACAAATAGGGAGGTTGTTCTGTAGTTAAAATTCGATAAATGAATGTCATTAAATGAAATTGTCGTCTGTTAGTCATGGATAAAATAGATAAATTTTTAAGATGTGGCGTTATATAATCTCTAAAAGGAATGTTAAAAGAAAACCGTAAACACGAGTTTTGAAGTATTTGGATTTTTCTAGAGAATCTAGCGTGTATGGATGTACCATAAACAACATCGCCATAATCAAATAAAGATAAAATAAGTGTGTCACATAATTGATACTTAGTCTTTGATGGTATATATTTCTTAAGAGACGAAAAATTCTTCAACCGTATATAAGCAGCCTTTAATTTAGTAGTTATATGTGCCTGAAAAGAAAGCTTCGCATCAAAATAGATTTTTAGTCTCTGTAACAATGGGTATCGCAACATTATCTATATGGATATTCATGTTACCAGCCGTATTTGTAATTTTGTTTATATCACTACCAAATACTATAACACAAGATTTACCGGCATTTAATTTCAAATTATGATCCAGAGCATATTTATTAATTTTATTAAGATCGTCATTAAAATTTAACTGAAATTGTGCCAAATTATTAGTATCTATTTTGCAACAAATTTGAGAATCATCTGCATATTGCTGCAATTCAGAAAACTGTAATTCCTTATCCATATCAGCTACATATAACGAAAATAAAAGTGGCCCCAGAATAGATCCCTGAGGAACCCCAGAAATCATAAGAATATAACTAGAGAGAGATTTTTGTTTTAAACTTCCCCGTTTCATGACAACACAATGTGATCTATCTTTTAAAAGGTTTTTGATCAATTCTAAAGAGCCGTCTGAAAATACTGTAATTTTGCTAGGAGCAATGAATGGTTTAGAGTATCAAATGCTTTACTAAAGTCTAGTAAGCTAAAACACGTCATATTTTTATTTTCTTGATTTGTTCTAATATCATTAACCAGCTTCAGTAAACAAGTGGTAGTGCTGTAGGTCTTACGAAAACCAGATTGGCATTCAGGTATTAGTTTATTTGAATGTACAAATGAAACAATTTGATTATGTAGATGTTTTTCTATAATTTTTGGAAATTGCTGGCAAAATACTGACGGGTCTTTGTTATTTAAAGGTTTGGAAATTTTACAGAGAGGTGTTATAATAGCTTTTTTTCCATATTTCGGGATAGACATTGTCTAAAATAGAAGTTTACTTATATTTATTACCGCTTTACCACAGTAAGGTATGCACAGCTTCAGTGCTTTAATTGATAAATCATCTTCACCGACAGCATTAGACCGAATAGAATTTAATATTTGATGTAACGATACCTCATCTATTAGTTCGAAATTTAGAACATTATTCCCTATTTTTTCATGCTTATTTTGTCTATAAAAATCTATTTTTAATACTAAATGATCAGTACATTCGTACTTTCAGTTAAAGTGAAAACCAGTTCTACTTTTTTTCATTTTTGACTGTGAACTACGTGAGAACTACATTTTCGTGATTTGTTCAGTTCACAAGTTTTGAGGTTAGATTAATAATTCGCGTTAACACATCGCACATCGTTATTCAAAATGGTTTTCCGATGGCGTAATGAACACATGTATGCATTTTTGGACAATTATAGAAAATATGAGTGCCTTTGGAATATCACCAACGACTTATACAAAAATAGGGTAGAACGAGAGAATGCCTATGTCCAACTTCGCAACGACATGTAAATACCAGAGTTAATAGTCGCTGATGTTAAAAACAAGATCAAAATGATAAGAACAAATTACTATTAATTACTTAAAATGTTTGGACCAACTGAATACTGAATGTAGCAAAACATGAAACGTGTGAATAGAATCGTTGTTTTTTATTTTTCATTGATAATGAATCAGTCAGACTGCGTCAGCGAAACTGACAAGTGAGAACCCGCCTTTATCTTGCGGACTGAAATCAAGTATCTAATGATGCTTTTTACGATACAGTTTGAAGTGAAAATACTAGAGTCGGCAAGGTTTGGGTTTGGGTCGAGATTTCCGTATGTAAGAAGAGTACAATGCATTTATAATGTACTGAACAAAGAGAAAAGAGCACAAACGTTGCCAAACGTATGAAATAAACCAATAAACTGTACACATTGCTAAGAGACGTGGAAGACTGTATGGCAGCTTCGTCGAGGTCGACATGGTCATAAACATAAAATTAAAATTTAAATCCAGTAACTAGTATTCTTGGTAGTGAGTATATAATGTGTTCAGCTTCACGATTTAATAATAACAATAATAATTTAATTTCATCCATAACATAAGGACGCAAATCAACCACATTATGGCAAACAATACTCTTTAGCAATCCTAGTATGAACATGTCGACTAAGTGTAAATATATACCGATTTGGTCATTTTAACGTGTAAGACAGAGAATAGTATAAATGACCGGTTGACAGACAGAGAGACAACACCAAAAACGGCATACAGTTGTAGTGTAACAACCCAAATTCGTCAACAAAGTTGAAGAGGTAATATTTTGGCCAACTGTATAACACGAAATTTAAATGAAAGAAAGGAACCTACGTTGTGTTAAATATTTTTTATTGTGATTACCTCGGATGCGCCTCGACAGAAGCAATATTTTGGGAAATTTGAGAATAGGTTATGTAAATAAAACACTAAATTTGTAAATAGCCCTACTTATTTTATTAAATGAAATAAATGGAGTGCCGTACTCTGCCTGGAATTGACATGTAAAAGAGCACGGTAGAGAAAACCATGATCACTATTCCAGAGAATCTAACTATGCTGTTCTGAACCTAAATAAAAGAGAAATAATAATATAGAAACTGTCCTCATACCAAGGTTTATAGTTTAATACATTCAAAACATGCCACATTTATATCTTTCAAAACTGAAGAGTTTTTTGTTAGTTTAACGGGTCCCCACCCGTAGGTACGAAGTCCCTTGTTGCGGAATCGACGCTAAAGTTGAAGGTTTGGTGCCAATATCTTTAGAAATTATATATATTAGAATCTTTATAAATTATTCTATTTATTGTTTTTGTTTGCCCTTTTGCGACCTAAGATATTCGCCCATGCACAGTCGAAATTGTTAGTACACTCAATAAGGCCCTTATTCTCACAAACTACAAACATCGGCACGAAGGAACAGTAAACGATTTTATTTAGATTACTTTTAAACTGAAATTATTTACAGCATAAATAGATTCCATTAAATGCATACACATGTTATATATTGTCTTTGTCAGATCAAATGAATAAGGAAAAGCTTTAGAAGAGAATTACAACAAGAAATCAAAATAATATGATTTAGTTAACATTAGTTAAATAATCAGAAAACATTTACTTTACCTTTAATAACATTCTTTGTCATAAAACTTACGAACCAAAATAATATCAATGCGTCTCGAATGGTAGTCTAGAAGCTATTATCTAACAACTATCACCTCTATTCCTCGCCTGATTTCCCTTTCCCTAGTATGTGAATAATATTTAAAAATTCAATAATTTTATTTATGTATACAGAGTGTCTCTAAAATTAATGTTTTCAATTTAAAGAAATATGTCTATTTTTAAATAGGCGGTTCATCTCACAGTGTTGCCGGTTTTTACGTTTGTAGGAAAATTTGTGTAAAAAATATAAACTGATTTAAAACCTTTCATTTATACTACTGAAATGAAGATAATATATCTAAACTAAATATAAACTATTACAACTGTAGTAAAATGAGTAACTATTTGTGAAAAATAAGGTTCCAACCCTAGATGCAACATTTTCCATAAACGCCTAGTTGTGCGGTTTGAACTTTTGATGCAAAATCCAGCAATACCGCATAGAAAAAATGTATCAACCCAACTTTTATCTCTTTTTAATATACTTGATTTTTCATTAAGCTGCCCACATCACTGTCTTACACGTTAAAATCCAAACCACACTTCTAAAATGTCCAAATCGGTATATTTGCTCATATTATTATTATCTCCTAAAAACACTTGTAGTTGAAAATGTCAAAATTAAAACAATTTTATTTTTTTCTGGAAGTTTCAAACAAAATATTAAATGGAATATACTCTGTTTTTTTTCTCAGGTAAGATTTCGACAGACGATGACAGAAGAAAAGCAGATGACGTCCCATACCAATCTATTTATTTTACTAAAAAAAGTTTCTAATAATTTTTAAGTTATCTATGGATGGGTTTAAATATAAATCCGTCATGCGTCGTGTGTCGTGTCTTGTTGTTTTTAACCAGTTTTATTGGTTTATTTAAAAAATGACAGATCGTATTTCAATTTTATTGGTTTGACGCTTGTCAAAGTCTTGCCAAATTATAGGTTATAATTTTGTGTCAACTTTTGTTAAATACCCTGCGTTTTGGAAGATGATGCATTTTGATTCGTATTATTACGTGTGTTTTGTGTCTTTTGAAGTCAAGTGGAGGAAAAATCGAGTGAAAATTAACTGTAGACCCAGAGCACCAGTTTATGGTTAATACTCGCTGCCCAGGCAGAAAGTCTTATACACCAATGAAGTTGCCATCGATAAAAACGTTGCCATCGTGTATACCATTTCGTCGTAGATAAGTGCTTCTCGTATATGGTAGAAGGATCAAACTAAACACATACTAAAAACTGGAGTAGCTGTAAAATATCGACATCACACGATAGGTAAATAATGGATTTTAGTACTGCAGAAAAATAATGGCAAAAGGTACTGGTTTAAAAAAATTAAGATTAAAGTTAATTAATCAACCTTTAAGGTATAAAATTTGGTAGGTGTTATTATTAATAAAATAGTTTGTTTTATTTACCTATGTTGTTTTATTTATTCCTGTGGAATATTACAAATTTGTATTTGTACATAAGTTATATTGATAAATATAATCATAAATGCGGGTAGTTTCATAAAGCTTGAAAGTAAATAATAGTTCTTTTTTATATTTTTTTGGTATGTAGTGTCTTGTTCTTGTTTGTTTTGTATTAACACATACCGTTTTTATTAAATAAAATAACTCGATTACATTTTTTCAGTTTTATACAGTTTTTTTCACAGTATTTTGAAGTAATCACTTGTCATCTTGTCAATCAAATTTTAAATATATCCTGCTATGCGTTCCAGTTGTACCAACTTATTTCTTTGTAAAATAAAATAAACTACTTTGAAATTAAAATGACAGACACATCTATCACTGTCAAGGATCTTCTCGTTGAACAGACTATATATCGAATCATCTGTAGAAAAATGTTCTACATAATGTTTGTTTCTAACCTAGAGAACTTGAAATTTTATTTGATACTAGGAATGACTCATTACCTTTAGTTCTAGTATATTCACATATCTTTATTTAATAAAGTATGGTCCACCATTTGATTATTAGACATACCTAATTCCTAGTATTTAAAAGACCAAAGATTAAAGACTCTTATTTAAAAATAAGTTTAATTTTTTCTATTAAAACGAACTAACAAAAATATGGCACAATAAACAGTTAATTTACTTTAAAGGTAAATTTACATTATGGCTTTTATTTTTTTCTCTATAAGTTAAAACCGGCACTGTAGCGCAATGGCGCTAATCCCAAAACATCCGTTAAACGACCGATAAATTATTTGTCATGTTCCGCTCGTTTCCATTTACTTTGAAAATTGTCTGCCAATTTTTTAGGGCAAACGGCAGCCCGGTTACATTAACGGATATTTTATTTTGGGCAAAAAAAAAACAAAAAAAATGGCATCATTAAGTTGAAAAATACTTCAAAATAAAACGTATCCAAAAGAGCGACAAAATAAAACCTAGTGTTTTCAAAAATTAGTGTGGAATTGTGTGCGTGCTCCTCGGCGTGCTCTAAGCAAACTGGGTGAGCGTAGCAATGTTACATTTAAAAAATAAAAAACATCTTTCAAAACCTGTAATAAAAAATGCAGGTCCATATTTAAAAAAAATTAAGTTGGCTTCTGTATCTCACAAATTATCAGCTAATTTGAAATTAAAAAAATATTATCGGATAGGCCTAATAAAGTGACCATGAGAATGTGCAGTTAGTTTTTGTTTTTCTAAACCACAGGAAAAAAAATTGATTTTTTGAAAAAAATCCGCTTTTCCCAAAAACTCAGCAACATAATTTTTAAAACTTTTTTGATGGCATCTCGGTGAACATCCCAAAGCGCAACTTTGCCCCAATTTAACCATCTTCGTATCTATTACTGTTTCCGAGATAGCAATGCTCGTACCTCGAATTTGTAGCACCCTGTATAGATACATAATATAGAATCTCATGTGGAACACAAAAATTGAGAAAAATACAGGGTGGTCCATTTAAGTAATTTGGCAGCCACTTCGTGAAGATAAAGAAAAGCCTAAAAGTAAGCAAATATTTTAGAAAGAAAGAACACGTCGAAATAACCTTAACTTGAAATATTCAAATATAATGTATCAAAATTAAATTCCCAAAAAACTTTTAATCAACCAATTTCTAGAAAAAATACATTAACTTTTGCCAAGAATTTTAGTAAACAAATACCTTTTTTATATTCACGAGCCAATTTTTTGTTCACATAACTTTATATCTGTTTCTTCAACTTCTTGTTTACAAAAATCGTACGTTGTTAAAAAAAAAACACCAGCTCCGCCTTGCCCTAAAAACATCTAATTAAAAATTAAGATTGAAACAGATAGAGAGCGGCGCTCGGATTTCGTAGCTGGCGGGACCAAAAATAAAACTTCCACTCGAATTTGATTCGTCGTCGCCGTACTTTTTGACGCTTAATTACGAAATGTATCGTATACTTTATTACGAGGCGCTTTTTGCGCGGCTGACAGCGAAAAAAACGGCATAAAAATCAAAAGAAACGGAATGTTCTCGTCGGTGTCGAGCCTGGGGCGCCAAAAGAAAACAAACGCCATTTTTCGCCTTGTCGACAAATAAAGCTTTTGTGTTTTATATGAAAAATTACAAATTAAAAAGTTTTTTTTTATATTTTTAATATAGTGTATAATACGGAGAATTAAACCTTACTGATGATTCTTTTAAAAGGAGTTTATAACAAACTGCAGTGCGATTTTATATAGTGGAGTGCCCGGAGAATTTTACCTCGGAATTCAATTATTGTGAATCCTTCTGTATTGTGTTTAACAACCTAAAAAAACCTCCGTAACTGACATTTGATACTTGAAACACTTTTTCCAGACTTGTGTATCATGAAATGTAGTGCCTTTCAAAATACTGCATTTTATTCCCAATTTAAAAGTAGAGTGAAAATCTAAATGGAACAGGAAGCCATCTTGTATATATGCATTTGTATACCGGGTGCGTCTCAAAAGTGGCTCGCCCTTATAACTTTTTTATTTTTTCAGATACAACGATATTTGGTATGTTAGTATACGACATAAATTGGGATTGATTGACTATTATTATGGGATTGATTGACTAGTATTCAATAATTGTTATCGGTCTCACCGGAAATGACTACCACTTTTGATTTTTAAATAGCATTCTCGGTATTTTTTTACTTTATTCGATAGAAAATGACACGCTAAATCGAATGACATATGTCAACATTTGACATTTTTGCATATGGTTTATTTGAAATTGTAACATGCGGTTCATAACAAAAATTTGACACAAAATACCAAGTGTGGGGTATCAAATTATTTGAAAAAGAATGCTTTTTCCAAATATGCTAATGAGCCACCCTCGTTCCATTTGAAAAAATTGAGATATGATTAAAAATACGATTTGGGCATCTTTTAGCCGGCCAGGACAAGTCATTTTCTATCGAATAAAGTAAAAAAATACCGAGGGTGCCATTTAAAAATCAAAAGTTGTAGCCATTTCCGGTGAAACTGGAAGTGACCGAAAAAAAATGAATACGTCAATCAATCCCAATTATTGCATATACTAACATACCAAATCTCGTTGTTTTATCTAAAAAAATAAAAAAGTTATAGTGGTGAGCCACTTTTGAGACGCACCCGGTATATGTGTTTATTTAAATACTAAAGTGAAGGCAACGAATTTAAATGGGTAAACTTTATAATACATCTTTTTAACAATACAATGCAAAAAATTCGATCAAAATTCCTTCACAGTAATTGAATTCTGAGGTTTGTATCCCACAAGGGATTAAGGCACTTTACTAGTAAGCTCGTAATATAAACTTCCTTGCTAGTGACTCATTATTCTTATGATATTTTTAGGATATATAATATAATTGTCCTCGATTTACGAAATTGGCCGACTGATATTTTCATCCCGACCAATCAAAAAATTTCTTGAAATTTCTTGATTGGTTATTCAGAAACTATCATGACCCGAACGCGGTGTTCGGCCACTCGGCCACAACGGAACGCGGTGTTCGGCCACAACGCGGTGTTCGGCCCAGAACGCGGTGTTCGGCCACAACTCGGCAACACATTTGCTAAAAGGTCTAGCTATATTGATAATAAAATTTAAAAAGTTTTTTTAGTTTTAAACTTTAATCACAAAAATCCCAAAAGATTCAAGCTGCAAACACTATTTATGCGCTATTGTTTATTTCAGTTTAAATATAAAGACGTGGGACACATAAACTCCATATAGTCACGTTTATTAAATGTGTTTTGCGTGTCATTTCGCTGCGATTGGAGTAAAAATTGTCAGCGTATGTAAATTTGTTTTACATTGAGCGTTTTTTCCACCCCTGTCCCCGTTGTCTGCACCACCGGGGATGCTGTTATTCAAATTGGGCCCCATTTTTTTCGGGAGAGGATTAATCAGAGTCGAAACCTAATTTGAACATATTCGTTCGGGCGTACAAATTAAAACAATCGTCGACAATTGTAGTTTAAAGTAGTTTTGTTTTGATGTTATTATACCACTATGCAATCTGTTGTTCTTTTTTTTTGGAATTTTGATTACCTAGGTTACGTTTTTTTTGGAAGACGGAGAAATTGGTATTGTATTAGTTTTAGAGAGTATAATTCCAGAAACTCTATTTTCGGGAAATTTTTAACTAAAAACTCAAAGTTTGTCTCGGATTCTTTACGCCCGCTACAGACGGTGGGATATAAATAAATAAATGCCTTTAATGTCAAAACATTTTTCAATTTGTAGACAAAGGTAAACTAAACAAACAAAGTAAAAAAACAAGGTACACAAACAAACAAACAAACAAAAGATAATACAAAACATTATTCAAATAATATTGTCAATCTTATTGTTTAAAATAAACATTTATAAATGTTTACAATGTCAAAGAACAAAAAAATAAAAATAATATTCAAAAATATTTAGTTAGTTTATAGTAAATATCAATGACCTCTAAATAAATTTATTTCGATGTCATTAGTAAATATAGCAATAGCAAACATTATACCAGTGTTTACAAGATCAAATTCGATTTTCAAAATATAATTCATTTACGGCGTAGAAAGCCTTGTCTAGTAAATAAGAGTTCAATGCTTTGCGAAATGAAAAAAATGATGTTATGGATTTGATTTCAAACGGTAGATTTTTTTCGAGTTGTATAATATTGAACTTTTAACTAACTCTGAGCGTGGGGTAGGTAGATAAAGATCTTGCTCCGCGTTCCTGAGTGGATAAGTGTGAGATGGCCTTTCTTGAGAAGCTCATACATGTTTACGTATTAGGCAAACGGATTCAAATATAAATAAGGAAGGAAGAGTCAATATTGTTAATTCTCTAAAAAAGTCCCGGCAATGAGTTCTGCTGTTTAGTCCCAGTGAATATCGAACAGCTCTCTTCTGGAGCTTGAAAATGCGGTCAAATTGAGTCGCACAACACGTACCCCAGAATGGAAGGGCATACCTGAGGTGCGACTCAAAAAATGCATAATAAACAGTTCTAGCCACTGACAAGTTAAGCTCCTTAGAAACAGACCTCAATGCAAAACAGGCAGATATCAATTTTTTCGACAAAGCTTCGATATGTATGTCCCATTTCAGAGAATTGTCTACAACAAGCCCTAAGAATTTTAAAGATTTTACGATATCAATGGTGGTGGTGTTAAGTACAAAAGGCTGCAACGAGTTTTTATACGACAAAGCTTTAGTTTTAAAAATGTTGAGACTCAGGACGTTCGAATCGCACCCAGATTTAATAGTAATTAAGTCATTTGATATATTCCTATGAAGTGTCGTGATGTCCTTGTTACTCCAAGTGAAGCTAGTGTCGTCCGCAAAAAGACATATTTTGCCACTGATGTTTATGTCAGCAATGTCGTTAATAAAAAGAAGAAATAAAATAGGGCCTAGTACTGAGCCTTGTGGTACTCCAGATTCTATTGGCTTGCTAAAAGACAACGTGGTGTCCACCCTCACAAGTTGACTTCTGTTGCTCAGATACGACTTAAACCATTCGAGAGATGATCCCCTGAACCCATAGTGCTGCAGTTTATTAATTAGGATCTTATGATTTACACAAACGAACGCCTTAGAAAAATCACAGAAAATTGTTGCTGTAGAATGATGGTTGTTTAGGCGGGAGTAAACTTTATTAAGGAGGGAAAACATAGCGTCATTTGTGGACTTGTTGCTTAGAAATCCAAATTGATATTCAGTAAATATTTAAGAACTTAAACAGAAAAGATACCAGCCTTCTTTTAACCAACCTTTCTATGATCTTAGATAGCGTTGTCTCCTCCTTTATGCAGAGGAATGATTGTTGCCGTCTTAAGACATTCTGGAAAAATACCATTCTGGAACGACATGTTTATTAAAGTTGTTAGGTGATTCAGAGTGCTTTCTGGCAGATTCGAAAACATTTTTAAAACTAGCCCGTCGGTCCCAAAAGAGGATTTATTTTTGATGGTATTAATTGTACTGCGAAGCTCTTCTAAAACTACGAGCGAAAAAAAGAAACTGTGTAAGTTTACATTATCATTAGAGAGATATGAAAGTGGATCATGAGAAGGACATATGGTATGATAAATTAAACTGCGCAGTTAAATCGTTTGGCGGGTCTCTCCACACTATAACGATAAATAGCAACGATTGTCAGTGCAGTGAAAACTTTCAGAGAAAGATCATGAGTGACGACGATACATTAGCGGTGGTGGGATTAGTGTTGTACTTAAAAACAAAGAAAAGCAAACCTCGCAGTGTGTGGTGTAAAAAGTGGATTTTAAAAAGAAATGAGTATTCGCATATAAACTTATTTAAGAAACATATTTAAACCTTTTAGCAGTGGTCACTCCCTTCATAAAGAAAAAATACACCGTTATGAGAGCTCTTCCATGGTGTTTTCTTTTACCACAACTATGAAAACTAAACGATTCGTCGAACGGCACTACACACGTAAACTAGAAAAGTGTACTGATGCGATCGACAACGATTTATCGATTGGCAAACTGAACTTTACAACGACAAACTGTGCAGTTCCAAATTTACAACGATTTTACCATCCACACGTTCCGATTATCTGTACAGTTTGGACGACACAGTTAAATCGTTACGATTTATCCGACCGTCTGTAGCGGGCTTTAGTGAGTTTGCCAAATGCTAATCCAACTGTGTCGGGAAACTGAAAATGAGACAAAAACATGTTTCTAAAAGAGCAATGTATCATTTTATTAGCGATCCTGATTATAGCGAGTCAGTTAAAATATGGTAAAATTGGTAATATGGTAAAAATAACTATAATTTGGTAGAAATCTGAAATGGCGTTTCTAAAAGTTTTAGATATTTTTTCAATTGAGAATATTCTCGAGTAATTCCTTGAGTAAAAAATCAAGCCACGGCCTTGACACGACACGGCCTTGACGCACAAGCTAGCAAGAAAAAAGTGGTAAGCAGGGGCGGATACAGAAATTTATTTTAGGGGGGGGGGCAAATAAAAAATAATGCAAAATACGCCTTTTAGGGGCGCCATTTTTAATCCAGAAGCCTAATATTTAACCCAATTTACAGATTTTAGGGGGGGGCATGGCCCCCCCTCTGTATCCGCCACTGGTAGTAAGGGTCGCGCAAACACCAAAACACATTTGATTTAAAACTAAGAAAATTATTATAATAAATTTGATATTGTACCTGTGTACCAATATCGGCTGATTATGCGCTAGGAAGTAAATTTTCATGCATATTTTCATCGATAGGTTTGTAGCTTCTGAATAACGGTCTAAGTAAAGCATCTCTTGCCAGCCCAGAATTAAAATTTAGAGTTAGAAACTCGCATTTTCATTGGAGGACACTGTCATATTTATTCCAAACCAATAATCAACGAGAATATTCGTATAATTTAATAAAATTACTGTAAATCACTATAAATAATAAATTGTTTATAAATGAACTGTAATTTCTGTATTATTAATCAGGTAAATGATGAAGATAAACAACTTTGATTGATTAAAATTTTATTTTAAGATTTTTGTTGAAACTTTTGTTGACAACATTCTGAGAATTCGAATAATAAATCGAATAATGACAACACAAGTGACATCTGTCTAAAAAAGACAGCGAATTTAGACTAACAATTTGGTTATGTAAAATTTAGAGTGACAATTTTTGATGCAATATGCAAAAAAATACATATTCTATGAGTTTACTGGTTGCCTAACTATTGACATTAATTTAAAAATAAATCTCCAACATGAATAATGAACAAAACATTTAAACAAAAACAGACCACAGACCACACAAAACAAATTGTTGGTTAAAATCAGTTAGTAGTAGTCAGAGATATAGATGTAGTAGATTTTGGCATAATGGCCACAGCTGCCAGGGCTATCCGACCAGGTGTGTCCTACGGCATTTGTTGACATGAATCAAAAACAAAATATTCAGGAGACATGGTTCTGACCGAAAAATAATGTTTTAGGTAAATTTGCTCACGAAATTATTGCGCAGAGTGTTTTAAATATAAGATAAAAAACAACTCTTCGATTAAACCTGTATAATAAGTCAAAATACTAAAGTTTATAAGAAACTGACTTTACGAATTAAAGTTGATATATTTATATTCAGTTTGTTAAAAAAATCAATGGAATAGAGCTAAAAATATAAAAATGTAACATTTTAAAAATTTTCTGTTGCGTTTTATTGCATCTGGGTAAATATTCGGTTTAATAAATACACACCTAACAACTTACAGTTTCATGTTATATTAATATAAAATAAATACAAAATTGTTTTTTAAATTAATATTCCCCAAAAATGGAGTTTATAGGATTATATCCTTAAAAGTAATTCAATACAAGCATCTCCGTCTTATAAAAAACCTAACCTAATCAAAATTCGATCGGTAAACCTTCCGGAATTAATCAAAATCGACTAAATTACCCGAAGCGAATCGTCGTCGAATTCGGAAACTTTCCCGTTTTCGAGCCAGAAGCGGCCGCAGCCTTTCCAGGTGCTTTCTATCGATCAGCTGGATAGCGTAGACCGTATTGGGTTCATAAAATACAACTAGCCCGCTGGAAAGGGAACGATTTTCGCGAAAAGTTTCCAGCGACTTTGGTGGAAGTGGATGGAACTAGTTGGGGAAGCCTAAAGTAGTTTGGTCGGAATTAAACAAGATGGACCCGTTTGCATTTACTTGTTTCGTTCTGAAATGTGGCAACTATTTTATGAATCTACATAATGTCTCTGGAATATGTTGAAATAAGGAAAAAATGCTGTTCGTAATTGAATATTTTCAACTGAAAATTTTTTTGTATGCACTATGTGCATGCATATTTGAAGTGAGACTTACAGCCAAATTACAGCTAATCAACTGAAGCATTTGAAAGATATATATTTTTTATGAAAGCTTCTTACAAACTTCATAAAAATTTATAGTTAATATAAGACCGTATACTATTCTAGCTTTATAATTTAGAATGTTTTTTAATTTTTAATAACAAACGATAATTCTCTCACCCGACCGGATAGCCCTAATTGTTAAGAGTAAAATGAACTTGCCACAAACATTTTGCAATTTCTTCAATTATCGTTACTTTTTGATGTTATTCATAATGACGAGGTGGCTTTGGAGTTATTGTTGTGTACGACTGAATATGGTTCTTAGCGTAGAAGATTGTATAAAAGTCATTGATCTTATTGAAGATGGCCGAAAATAAAACAAAATTCGCTGGTCCTTGAAAAAGAATGGGAAAACATAACACAATAAATTTGCCGCCTCATTAACAGTATGAATCGACGTCTACAAACAGTTATAGCAGTCGGGATAGACAATACAAAGTATTAGAGTATTTTTGCAAGTTTTTTGTTTGTTTGTATACTTAGTGTACACTTTTGTACACGTTTGTACACTTAGTGTACACTTTTGTACACTTAGTTTTGTTTGTTTGTACACTTATATTACAGTTAGTTTATTAAAATCCTTAGTTATGTTAGTGTTAAGTTAGTTAGTGTAATATTTATTGAAACCAAGCCTGGTATCGTTACTTTTTAACGCTTTTTAAATTTTAATATAGAGTTCTAATCAGTGTCGATATGATATTACAACAATAGTCACCAAAGCCACCTCGTGATATTAAAAAATAACATTATAAAGTAATGATAGTTGAAAAAATTGCAAATTGTTGGTGGCCAGTTCATTTCGCTCTTAAAAATTAACCAATGAGTCAACAAAGGAAATATTCAGGAGTCATGGTTCTGATCGAAAAATAATGTTTTAGGGAAAATTACTCACTAAATTATTGCATAGAGTGTTTTAAAGTTAGGATAAGAAACAACCCTTCAATTAAACCTCTGTAATAAGCCAAATACTAAAGTTTATAAAAAACTGTGTTTATCGATTAAAGTAGATATATTTATAAACAGTTTATTATAAAAATTCATGAAAAACTTTAAAACACTTTAAACTTGAAAAAAATTTCCGTAGCGTTTTTTTGTATCTGAGTGTAGTTAAATTACTGAAAAAAAAAGTTCTAATTTCGCTAAAACCGCCCTGTAATACTGAGGTGTATACTGAATAAAACGCACTTTTTTATTGTATTTTTATAGGTAGGTAATGCTTTTAGAGCCTCGAACGAAATTACGAAATGGTTAATGTTCGCCGCTAAAATTACGACACGTCGTGTGCGGAAAGGTGCGGCCTATCGATCCGACAAATATTTGTGTAATTAAGGGACAAAAAGGTACTCTGCCCGGCGACGGACCTACAAAAGAAGGGTTAAAAGTCCGCTGGCAGGAAAATAGACACGTTAACTATTTCAAAAATATGTATGTCGCTACTTTTGTTGATATTACGGAATGGATTATTATTTATTAATCGAATGAGAATTTATTATTTTATTTATACAGGTTTGTTCACCACATACGACACGGGGTATTACAGCTAAACGATTAGACATTTGCAAATTGTAAGTTTTGGGTTCGTTAAAGGACTATTAGAGCTACAAAATTTAAAAATATTTTTACAAGATACAGAGTGTCCCAAATAAATAAAAAATTTCAAAGTTGTATTTTTTTAAATGGAACACCCTGTATATTATTACATTTTTACTTTCTACGATACATAAAGGTACATTTGATTAAGGTTTACCGCACTTCCATCTTACCGTTTTTGAATTATCTACGTTTTTATGAAAATACAGTAACAATTTTAATGTTTCATTTTTCTTGACGTATTTAAGTTTTTAAAACAAAATACTCTACTGAAGTATTTCTATTTACTAAATTTTCTGTTGCAATAATAAAAATTATACTGCCTTATACAGAGTGTCTAAAAATTTATTTTAAATAATTACTAGCTTTAAACGGCAATATCTTGTTTAATTCAAATGGAACACCCTGCATATTTTACGAGAATCAGACGCGAAATTTACTTGTCTATCAAACTGTATGATACCATTTTTTACCTATCTCTTCAAGTTTTCATTCGTAATTTAGATCTCATTTATCAATATACCCATGGAATATTAACATTTTAATTTTTTTAAAGCAACAAATGTACATGACACGTGCGTTTAAACATGATTACAACACTCGTGTGATTAGAACAATTCGGTCTACGACCTCGTCGTTCTAATCATTCACACTCGTCGTTGTAATCATGTTCATAAACACACTTGTACTGTAAATAACTATTACTATACTTAGACTTATAAGTGCAAGTATTTTCAGGATTGACTCATCTCGACAAAACAAATATATTTTCTCTTTTTAAGTCTGAAATAGACATGATTGTTTTTTTTTAATTTTACTATGAACTTATTACCTATGTTGCCATATTATCCAGATTTTATGCTATGATTTGTTAATTGAAAATATGAAAAAATATGGCTACATAATAGATTGTCCTTTTGTAAAATTTTCTAGATACGCCTGTGTTCTGCAATGTCCATATATATTTTATTTGTAAATTTGTTGAAATTTGCTTTGTCGATGAAGCTGTATTGGCTTTTTGTACAATAAAGCCTTGTTTCTTTTTTTTTTTTTTTAGAATTAGACCATTTTTTCTCACTCTGCTGTCGCAAAAATCCATAATAGGAATATAATGCGGGTTAAATTTAAGTAACGTGTTGTTTGAAATACATGCAGAGAGGTTCGGAAACACGCGATGGACTAAATTGAAGGTAATTTTAATTTTGGTTTTTTTAGACGGTGCTTTTTTTTTCTTCTCCTGGATATGGTATTTCGAGGAAAATAATCATTTGTCGATTAGGAATTAAGATTATAGTGCTACAGACTATAATTCTGTTCCAATTTTCTATTATTTTTACTCCTTGGTATTCATGGTATTAGATCAATGTGATGAAGTAAAATATCTTTTTGCATTGACATTGTCTTTCAACGGTGACTGCGTGGATCATCAAAACTATTTTTCTATAACCATACGACTTTTAGTACAGTCTAGGTTACAATCTTTGTTGTCGACGCTCTGTATAGAGTAAGGCACTGTAAGAAGAAGAACGTGGAATGGGAATCCTCTAAGAGTTTAAGACACTCGAAGAATTTTCTCAGAAATTACGAAAAAGATTTTCTTTCATTTAAGAAAGTTTAAGTTAAATATAAGTTTAAGTTATAATAAGTTAAGTTTATGTTCGGATTGACGGGGTTTTTAACAGGACACTGCCTCCTCAATGAACACCTCAGTAGAATGAAGCTAAGAAACAACGGCGAATGCAGTTTCTGTGAGGTAAATGAAAAAACAAAAACCACCAGAACACCTCATCGCTGACTGCCCTGAGACGACAACCGTTCGTGCCGTAAACTTTGGTACGACTGATATCGGAGATGTAGAACTAACCTCTGTAAAACGGTCTCAGATACTGGCTTTTGTCAAATATTTACCCTCCAAGTACTATCTCACGCGCCGCGCCGCCACTGCATATTACTTAATTTAATTGAAATTAATTACTGGAACTTTCTAATTAACATAAATTCTCTATTAACTGTATAAAACTAATAAAAGTCCAATCGTAGGCGAATTCTGACCGCAGCAAGTTCAAAAGGTCGGGGGTGGCGAATCTACGACGCCACGATTTTAATACGACCCAGGTTCGCTGAACGACGCCATGACACGCAACGTTTGCCCCCTCTATCCCCTCTCCTTCCGCCATCCCCCGCCACCCCGTGTCCCTGACCATCGAGCCCTTTAATAAATATTTTCATAATATGCTCGAAATAAATGTTGATTTAATAAGGGGAAGTTTTTTTTCCGCCGAACGCTATTTATTTTGCTTTATTATTTTGTTTTTTTTATCTGTAGGTGTATCGAAGTTATATTTTTATTTTTTTTTACAGTTCGTTGATATTTTAATTGTGGGTAGTGAATTTTGTTAACATAATAAATAAAAGAATATAATATCACAATAAATAAAGATGTTTATCCACTTTTATTAGCCATTATTTCCGATAGTCAAGCAGCCTTCATAACGATCAATTCAGTAACCATCAATTCGAAGTTGTTTAAATCATGCCTAAAGAAGCAGAACAAATTAGGCAATGAAAATAAAGTCTTCCTACTTTGGGTGCGAGCCCACTAAGGAATAGAGTGTAAGGAAAAAGTAAACGATTTAGCTAGAAAATGAGCGAACACTCCACTAACTGGACCAGAAGCGTTCTGCTTTCCAAGTGGAAATAACTTACAGCAGAACTCACGAACCTGGAAGACTCCATTTGTAACCTGGAATGGACCAGACACTCAAAGAAAGTTTTTAGGACTTACGACTGAGAAAAATCAAAGATTTTTCTTGATTTAAGTAAGAACAATCTTCGGATTGTCATAGAGTTTTTAACAGGACATTGTTTTCGCAATAAACACCTCAGTAGATTGAAGCTAAGAAACAATGGCGAATGCAGATTCTGTGAGGAAAATGGGGAAACACCAGAACACCTTATCACTGAGTACGCCGAGACGACCGTTTGTGCCATAAACTTTGGTACAACTGATATTGAAGATGGAGTACTAAACCGAGGTTCCGGCTTCTAAAGTGTCACGGTCCTCGCTAAAAATATATCTAACTTATCTATATTTGTAGATTAATGTAACTTTTATCCGCCACTCATTTTCCAAATATCGAGTTTATAATTGGGAATAACCAATCTATCTCATTTTTAGAAAAACGATGACATTCCTTGTTATTTTCCATCAATTTTCGTTTAAATAAAATCAACGGCTCATATTTATGTGTATTGCAATATAATATATTATTTAATAAAATTATATAAGAGTTTCTTGCCTTGAACTGCTAATATAGAAATTAATTCCACGCTGTGTTCGTCATAATGTGGATCAACCTGCTCTAGCTACCGGTTTCGGGGCCCTACCCCATCATCAGGTGAGCTTGGGTATTTCCACAAAACGACGAGCACAGCGCAGAGTATATACATACGACTTGTCGTAAAGTAGCGGTAAGATATTAAGTCCCGCATCGCGAGATAGCGGCCTGTGTGCAATGGTAGTACTTTCGTACCACCGAGGCACAACTATCGATAGTAAATAAAGGCTTTTTTCTTGCTTTTGCGTTTCATCTTTCAAACAAGGCTATTTTATACCATGTCTATATTTTATACATACCAAAAAATATATGAAAAAAAATATGTCGAAAGTAACGTACTGACGGGAGCACCAACGCCAATTATCCGACCAAATCGCGACAGGCAAAACCGGAACCCTAGAAGCGCTCCAGCGACTGCTGGAACGAAGTACGTCGCCGCCGAGGTCGAGCGTCGATAGCCAGTTACAGCAGGGACCAGCTACTTCTGTTCGCGACAGACGGAGCTACGGCTCTAGGAGCGCGACGGCTGGAGCGAAGTTACGTCGCCGCCGAGGTCGAGCGTCGATAATCAGTTACCAGTTACTTCTGTTCGCGACAGGCGGAACTACGGCTCTAGGAGCGCGACGGATGGAGAGAACACGCGCGACGCTACTTACATACCAGTGCCAGTTACTACTGTTGGCGACCGACGAAATCGCGATGGTTGGAGCTAAACTCGTCGCTATGCGGTTACTACGGTTCAAGCTAATAGCAAGAGCGACTATAAATAATTTATTTGCAAATTATAAATAATTTATAATTTTGTCGTCATTATGATCGTCGTTCTTCAGTAACAGGTTCCTGATTCATTGTGGAGCGCGACACGATATTACAAAAAAATAACGCTCCAAAATCGCGTTACTCAATACCGACACATCACTACCTCTTAATCGTCTGCAAAAATTGCTGCAGAATTACCACTACCTTCTTCCGTTTTTCTGTAGTTTTTTAAAAAAAACTGTAAAAAACTTCCTTTTTCGCTTTTATTATTTAACCCCTATAGAGGGTGGTTCTAGTTTGGAACTCAATATTTACAATGTAAAGAAAAGTATTGCTACGACCAGCACAAAATAAAACACTAGTTTGCCACGGTACACCAAAACGCGCTACTTGATACTGGATGCGCGATCTTCACACTCCTGTTTTTGTAAATAAACATCAAAATAATTGATATTTCTATTTGGATAATAAAAGTATTTTTACAGGCTTACATTACATTTGTTTTTTTTTAATTTTGTCAGAGGTTTACTGTTTTGAGTTGAGTAAAATCTCAAATGAATTGGATAACTAAAAATGCAATCAGCTGAGTTAAAAAGCTAATTGTTCATTATTTAGTTTCATTATTTCAGTTTACTAAACTATAAAAAAAGGTAATTTAAAATATAGTAGACTCTGCACTATACTTAATAGCAATCTACAATGATTAAAAAATCTACATTGAATAAAATTAATCTAAGTATTTTTTGTAGAAATTTAAATATGTGGACTTACAACTTATAAATATACAGATAGTAGATAACATAGGAGGTGGCAACATTGCATTCTCTCAAACCACTATAAATAAATTTCCGGACACTGAACAAGCGGCAAAGAAAATTATATATAAAAATTTCAAAAATAATTTTTCTCATAAAAAATCGCATTGGCGTGTTTCTGGGGTCGAATTATTTTATTATTGTGTGCTTGGTGAATTTCAGTTGATTTTAAAAAAATCCGACCGCAGCGCTCTCTACCGCAGAAATCAGAAATTTTCACTATGTATTTCATGCCGTCCCGGTTACAGTTCATGTTGATCGCACTAAAATAATGTTGAAATCGTGACTTTGTCAAAATATTTAAGGATTTTAGTTTTTTGTTAGTGCTGTAACTGAAACTATAAAACACTCAGGTACGAGGTTTGTGTGATGTAACGCTGTTTCGGGTAGTAAAAATAAGTGAAAAAAATCCGAACTATGCATCCTGTTGTGTTGTGATAATTTCAATTGTTAATAAAAATTGCCGAAAAAATGTTAACGCGTAAAGGAGAACGTAATTAGCGCGTTATTAGGTACAATAACATTCAATAACTCAACTTTAACCGGATATTCAAATCTCCCGAAACAACATTTAATAGTTTCATAGTTTCTCACACCGATTTAATCAAAAGCAAAAATGGATTCAAGCAGTTCGACGAAACAAGTGAGTAAACAAAGTGTTTGTTACATAATCAAAAAATTAAATAGACCTATACTATGAGAGGATAAAATATAATTTGCAATATTAATTATATACTTTTTTTAATCAACTAGTGATCAAATATTTTATGAACATCTTCTAAAATTATAATTATGTACCTTTAAAACATTTCGTTATAGCCGAAATAGCTTCAATTATGACCCCACTTGCAAAACCATTGCGCAAAACACTTGATTTATGAATAGATAATAATAAAACTAGTCTTCTACACTAGTTGAATTCATCTAAAGAGTTTTTTTTAGCTGAAATAATAATTTATAATACAAGTTACACCTTCTGAAGATATCAAAATACCTATTTACTTTTTTATTTTATTTTTAGGATTTTAACATATTATGCTTCCTAACACTTTTAGAATAATTATATAATACATTTTTCGTGTACTCGCTATTTAAACCCGTGTATTTGTCTATACTAACTGTTTACGATATTCTCCGATGGTAGCAGCACTGGCGGAGAATGCACCAAGCCTACACTCCCAGTTAAACAGGTATCAGCTAAATTGCATTAAAAGCTTGAAAAATGTTGAATATCCATAGATGGGCCCTCGTGTAGATTATTTCTCACCCTCCTCCTACCAATCAACTCTAAAGATGGCGCCACCCACGTCGAAAACTATCAAGCGAAGACGAGCGGCGTGCTCATATTTCAGCGTCGAACGGCGCGGCCATAACTCAAAGGCCCTCTGCTCCTCGAACAAGGTGATATTTTAAATAAAATGGCGTTCATTCATAATGCAGATACATTATCCCGGGAATAGAGACGAGGTAAAAAGGGCGTTCGGGTCGATGATCCGGAATTTTTTACGACAGCTCGTTCGAACAGTTTCGATGCCAAGACGAAATTTCTTTCAATTCATTACTATTGCTGTAGATTCCCTTGGATGTCCTATTGAGCACCTTTATAACACACTACCTTAAGTATATTACAGGTAAACAGAGAAAATTAGCATTAATCACACATCACAAACAATGATTAGGTACATCAATTCTAACTTGCCATATAATTACAAAATACATTAGGTGACTTGAAAATACCAATTTACTTTTAAATTTTCATAATTGAGGTATTTTGAAAATATAAGCACTGTATTCTTCGACCAACAAAAACAACTAAAAAGAAAATATAAAATCCAGATCCGTATTTAAAGAAATAAATCTGATGATTCAGACGCTTATTCGAGAGTGCAGCGAAAAGGGAAACTAACTCACGTTAATACCGGTCCCAAGACACACAGTATACTTGGCAAACAAGGCTGGACTCTGCAAGACAAAAAGCAAGGGAGTTTTGACTTGCATTTGCTTATCACTACCATCGATAATGTATTGAGAGAATTTACACATGTATTTAGATTCTAATGACAAAGGTCTATTAAGCAGTCCATGAACATTCACTAACGATAAAACTAAAAATTTCAATACGTCTATTAAATAGCACGGATAGTTTACAGTAGTGCCAAAACTTCATAAATGATGCAGCCCATTCTGGGGCATCTCCATTTCCCCTAGTGTCTGCTGAGCTAATGCAGCAATTATTATATGCAAGGCCTTCTCGACGTCCCCCGAGTGACGGAATTTTTTAGCATTGTTATATAATATGGAGCTGGTATCGTGACAGATGAAGTAAATACTCCCATTAACATACTAAGAAAAAAAGAAAAAGAAGGACTTCGGAAAACATAAAACGAGAATTCTTTAAACTTCGTGATAATAATGAAGATCCAGCAGATAATGATGAAGATTCATCAGATACTTGACTGAATTATTTATAAAGGAAACAGGGATTTACAAATTGGATTTTAATGGTTCACTTCATTATTTGTGTTTTCTTTTTACGAGAACAATTAATAACTTTTGATTTTTGTTATATAATTTGGAGCTAGAATTGTGACAGATTCAGTAAATACTGCCTTTAACATTCTACAAAAATGAAAGACTTAAAACAAAAATTCGTCAAAGTTATTGATGATGTAGATCCAGCAGGCTCTTGTACCACCAGACGAGCTAAATATGATTCTTCTAATAACCCGGAACGTCAAAATTTAGTGTTTTATCTGCGCCATCTTTATTATTTTATTCCTTTAAAGGAAATTCGGACTTTAACTCTGATGTTTCATATTTTATTTAATAATTTACGTTTTATTTTTGCCAGTATATTTAAAATCTATAGAAACTTTTGAATTTTTGATAATCAATTTGGAGGTCAAAAGTCAACTGGTCGAGGCCTGTATTGAACACTATCAATGTGGTTTCAGAAGGGGTAAAACGATGGTAAACCAGCTTTCCTCTCAGATTATACTGTCATAATCTGAGAGGAAAGTTGCAGCACAACAAGACAACGACTAAGGGAGTTTTGGCCATGGTCTTGCATTTGCTTGTCACTACCATCGAAAATAATTTATTGTGAGAATTTACATATGCATTTAGATTCTAATGACAAAGGTGTATTAAGCAGTCCGTGAACATTCACTAACTATAAAACTAAAAATTTCAATACGTCTATTAAACAGCACGGATACTTTACAGTAGTGCCAAAACTTCATAAATGATGCAGTCCATTTTGGGGCATCCCCTTCTCCCTAGTGTTTGTGGAGCTAATTCAGCAGTTATTATATGCAAGGCCTTCTCGACGTCGCCTCCCCCGAGTGACGGAATTTATTAGCATCGTAAATAGTTTATCGGCTCTAAAAGCACATCCGTGTGAAGATGTCAATTAGACAGACACACAGACGACCTGACCCGGATTCGTTCCGGTCGGAGCACCACGAGTTCGATTTTTGACCGCTTTAATTATTAATGCGCGCACGGCAATTATAGAAGCGCTGGATTTTAAATTTTTGGACGTTTTGGCAGCCCGGAGCCGGCTCCGGGCTGTTGTTCCGTCGGACGGGCTAAATATAGCTCTTGTAATACCCCGGAGCGGCAGAATTTACTGCCTTATTTACGCCATCCTTATTATTTTATTTCTTTAAAGGAAACACGGGCTTCAACTGTGATTTTTTCATTTGATTATTTATGGTTTATTTTTGCTAGAATAAATAAAATCAAGAATTACTTTTGATTTTTGTTATACAGGGTGTCCCAGGCTGAGCGTGCATTAGATTTTTGTAGAGAACTACAATATCTAGATCGGAGATTTTTTGCACATCATTGTTTCACAACGAGATCTATCGATTAAAAATATTTTCAATATGGCGGCACTTCCGGAAATATCGGAAGTTGGCAGCAACTTTCTTATTTTAAATGGGTGCCCCAATTTTTTTTTAGATACTTAAATTCTCTGTAAAATTTTATGAATTTTGACATTAAACACTCTATAGCTAACATTAACCGTTTTTAAGAAAAAAATTATTTAAAATTTTTTGACGAAAAAAACTGTCTGTCAAAAATATGTGTATAGCCTAAACGTCAAATTTAGTGAATACCACAGCCACTGTGCCATAAAGAGAAGACATGTGGCTATCTACGTCAAAAATAAAATTGTTCGATTGTCATATAATAATGACCGCAGCTGTCATGGAATTGGGCGATTAAAAAATGATCAGAAATATTTTTTTTTTCAAATGGAAACCCACTTTTTTTATTTCACTAGTGAAAAGGTTTTTCAATTCGTTACTTTTTGATTATACATGTTCCTATACCTAAAATAAATTGTTTTTAAGTTATTTAAGGTTTAACCCGTAGCCTATGACTTTAAACGTCAAGTGATGTAAAACAATAGATCTGACCTTTTCATATCGTGACAATTTAATCAAAAAGCAGTATGTTATCGATCACTATTTTCAAGCCAACTTTGCGCTGTTTTTTTTTCTATCATACGGTATTTTATTAATAATATTATCAACTATGCTATTATCACTAAAGAGCGAAAATACATTAATACACTTTTTAAACTCTTAAGAAAGCAGTATTTATAATATAGGAAATTCAAATAATTCGTTTTCTGACAGATTGGGAATAAGTTGTCAGACTGTTTGACACTTAATGTCAAAGGAAGCTAAATAAAATCAATTTCAAACTAAATCTTAAATAACTTAAAAACGATTTATTTTAGGTATAGGAACATGCATACTCAAAAACTAACGAATTGGAAAATCTTTTTACTAGTGAAACAAAAAAAGTGGGTTTCAATTTGAAAAAAATTATTTATGATAATTTTTTAATCGCGCAATTCCATGACAGCTACCGCCAGTATTATATGACATTTGAACAATTTAATTTTTGAAACAGATAGCTACATGTCTTCTCTTTATGTCACAGTGGCTGTGGTAATCACTAAATTTGACTTTTGGCTATACAAATTTGTTTGACAGGTAGTTTTTTTCGTCCAAAAATGTTAAATATTTTTTTCTCAAAAACGGTTAATGTTAGATATAGAGTGTTTAATATCAATATTCATAGAATTTAATAGAGAATTTAAGTATGTAATAAAAAATGGAGGCACCCATTTAAAATAAGAAAGTTGCTGTGAACTTCCGGTATTTCCCGAAGTGCCGCCATATTGAAAATATTTTAATCGATAGATCTCGTTGTAAAACAATGATGTGCAAAAAATCTCCGATCTAGATATTGCGGTTATCTCGAAACTTCTAATGCACGCTCAGCCTGAGACACCCTGTATAACTTGGAGCTTGTATCATGACAGATGCAGTAAATACTTCCATTAACATTCTAAGAAAAAGAAGGACTTCGGAAGACATAAAACAAGAATTCTTTAAACTTTGTGCTAAGGATGAAGATCCAGGAGATGATGATGAAGACTCCTAAGATGAAGATTCATCAGATACTTGACTGAATTATTTATAAAAGAAACACGGACTTAAATGTTTTACTTGATTAATTATGTTTGATTTTTACCAGAACAATTAAGATATAGAATAACTTTTAATTTTTGTTGTATAAAGCTTGATTTTCATGAATCCGTTGTCCGACGATACGATGATACGATATTAATTTTATTGGTTGAATTTAAAGACTTCGATTGGTTAACAGTTTCTAACCAATCGGAGTCTTCCATTCGAATTCAACCAATAAAATTAATATCGTATCATCGTATCGTCGGACAACGGATGCATGAAAATCAAGCTTAATTTGGAGCTAGAACTGTGACGGTTGCAGTAAATACTGCATTTAACATTCTACAAAAATGAATGACTCCGAAAGACTTAAAACAAAAATTCATCAAAGTTACTGATGATGATGTAGATCCAGGCTCTTGTACCATCGGACGAGCTAAATATAACTCTTGTAATAACCTGGAGCGGCAGAATTTACTGCCTAATCTGCGCCATTTTTATTATTTTATTTCTTTAAAGGAAACACGGACTCCAACTCCAGTTGAAATAGTTTGCAAGTATATTTAAAATCTAGAATAACTTTTGGATTTTTGATAATCAATTTGGCGGTCAAGAGTCAATTGGTCGAGGTCTGTATTGGAGACTACCAATATGGTTCCAGAAGGGGTAGAACGATGGTAGACCAGATATTCACCACCTGGCAGATACTTGTGACTGTATAATCCGAGTGGAAAGTTGCAGCAAAACAAGACAGAGAGAAAAGGGAGTTTTGCATTTGCTTATCACTACCATCGATAATAAATTGGGAGAATTTACATATGCATTTATATTCTAATGACAAAGGACTATAAAGCTTGAACATTCACTAACTATAAAACTAAAAATTTCAATACGTCTATTAAACAGCACGAATAGTTTACAGTAGTGCCAAAACTTCATAAATGATGCAGCCCACTCTGGGGCATCCCTTCACCCCTAGTGTCTACCGAGCTAATGCAGCAGTTATTATATGCAAGGCCTTCTCGACGTCCCCCGAGTGACGGAATTTATTAGCATCGTAAATAGTTTATCGGCTCTAAAAGCACATCCGTGTGAGACTGTCAATTAGACAGACACACAGACGACCTGACCCATATTCGGTCCGGTCGGAGCCGCTGGAGTTCGATTTTCGACAGCTTTTATTATTAATGCGCGCACGGCAATTATAGAAGCGCCGGATTTTAAATTTTCCGATGTTTTGGCAGCCCGGAGCCGGCTCTTGTAATAACCCGGAGCGGCAGAATTTACTGCCTTATTTACGCCATCCCTATCATTTTATTTCTTTAAAGGAAACACAGGCTTCAATTGTGATTTTTAATATGTCATTTGATGATTTACGGTTTATGTTTGCCAGTATATTTAAAGTCTAGAATAACTTTTGGATATTTAATAATCAATTTGGATGTCAAGGGTCAACTGGTCGACGCCTGTATTGGATACTATCAATATGATTCCAGGAGGGGTAGAACGACGGTAGACCAAATATTCACCATCTGACAGATAATTATGACAGTATAATCCGACCGCAAAGTTACCGCAAAACAAGATAAAGACTAAGGGATTTTTGACCGGGCTCTTGCATTTGCTTATCACTACCATCTATAATTTACTGAGAGAATTTATATATGCATTTAGATTCTAATGACAAAGATCTATTAAGCAGTCCATGAACATTCACTAACTATAAAACTAAAAATTTCAATACGTCTATTAAACAACACGGATAGTTTACAGTAGTGCCAAAACTTCATATATGATGCGGCCCGCTCTGGGCATCCCCTTCACCCCTAGTGTCTGCCGAGCTAATGCGGCAGTTATTATATGCAAGGCCTTCTCGACGTCCTCCGAGTGACGGAATTTACTAGCATCGTAAATAGTTTATCGGCTCTAAAAGCACATCCGTGTGAGGCTGTCAATTAGACAGACACACAGACGACCTGACCCGTAGACGTTCCGGTCGGAGCAGCACGAGTTCGATTTTCGACCGCTTTTATTATTAATGCGCGCACGGCAATTACAGAAGCGCCGGATTTAAAAATTTCGGACGTTTTGACAGTCCGGAGCCGACTCCAGGCTGTTGTTCCGTCGGACGGGCTAAATATAACTCTCGTAATAACCCGGAGCGACAGAATTTACTGCCTTATTTACGCCATCTTTATTATTTTATTTCTTTAAAGGTAACACAGGCTTCAACTGTGATTTTTTATATTTGATTTGATGATTTATTGTTTTTTTTTGCTAGAATAATTAGAATCATGAATTGCTTTTGATTTTTGTTATATAACATGGAACTGGTATCGTGTCAGATGAAGTAAATACTGCCATTAACATTCTAAGAAAAAGAAGGACTTCGGAAGACATAAAACAAGAATTCTTTAAACTTTGTGCTAAGGATAAAGATCCAGGAGATGATGATGAAGACTCCTAAGATGAAGATTCATCAGATACTTGACTGAATTATTTATAAAAGAAACACGGACTTAAATGTTTTACTTGATTATTTATGTTTGATTTTTACCAGAACAATTAAGATATAGAATAACTTTTAATTTTTGTTGTATAGAGCTTGACTTTCATGCATCCGTTGTCCGACGATATGATGATACGATATTAATTTTATTTAATTTAAAGACTTCGATTGGTTAACAGTTTCTAACCAATCGGAGTCTATAAATTCAACCAATAAAATTAATATCGTATCATCGTATCGAGCTTATTTTGGAGCTAGAATTGTGACGGATTCAGTAAATACTGCCTTTACCATTCTACAAAAATGAATGACTCCGAAAGATTTAAAAACAAGAATTCATCAAAGTTATTGATGATGATGTAGATTCAGCAGGCCATCGGACGAGCTAAACTCTTGTAATAACCCGGACTAGCAGAATTTACTGCCTTATCTGCGCCATCTTTATTATTTTATTTCTTTAAAGGAAACACGGTCTTCAACCCTGATGTTTTATATTTTATTTGATGATTTACGGTTTATTTTTGCCAGTATCTTTAAAATCTAGAATAACTTTTGGATTTTTAATAATCAATTTGGAAGTCAAGGATCAACTGGTCGAGGCCTGTATTGGAGACTATCAATATGGTTCCAGAAGGGGTAAAACGACGGTACCCCAGATATTTACCATTTGATAGATACTTATGACAGTATAATTCTAGTGGAAAGTTGCACAAAACAAGACAACGACTAAAGGAGTTTTGGCCATGGTATTGCATTTGCTTGTCACTACCATCTATAATTTACAGTGAGAATTTACATATGCATTTAGATTTTAATGATAAAGCTCTATTAAGCAGTCCATGAACATTCACTAACTATAAAACTAAAAATTTCAATACGTCTATTAAACAACACGGACAGTTTACAGTAGTGCCAAAACTTCATAAATGATGCAGCCCACTCTAGGCACCCCCTTCTTCCCTAGTGTCTGCAGAGCTAATGCGGCAATTATTATATGCAAGGCCTTCTCGACGTCCTCCGAGTGACGGAATTTATTAGCATCGTAAATAGTTTATCGGCTCTAAAAGCCCATCCGTGTGAGGCTGTCAATTAGACAGACACACAGACGACCTGACCCGTATTCGTTCCGGTCGGAACAGCACGAGTTCGATTTTCGACCGCTTTTATTATTAATGCGCGCACGGCAATTATAGAAGCGCCGGATTTTAAATTTTCGGACGTTTTGGCAGCCCGGAGCCGGCTCCGGGCTGTTGTTCCGTCGGACGGGCTAAATATAGCTCTTGTAATAACCCCGAGCGGCAGAATTTACTGCCTTATTTACGCCATCCTTATTATTTCATTTCTTTAAAAGGAAACATGGGCTTCAACTCAGATTTTTAATATTTTATTTGACGATTTACGGTTTATTTTAGCCAAAACAATTAAAATCTAGAATTACTCTTGATTTTATGTTATATAATGTGACACAAACAAATATCGTGACACACAGATGCAGTAAATACTGCCATTAAGATTCTAAGAAAAAGAAGGACTTTGGAAGACACAAAACAAGAAATCTTTAAACATCGTGATAATGATGGAGATATAGGTATTACGTTTTATATGGTTGTATTATGGATTTCCTTGATATATATTTCAACTGTAGTTTTATTCAGTGCATACCTACTCTACATTGTTGTCATTGAGAATTCTGAATATTGTACTTTTAAAAAACATTACACTATTCTACCAATAATACCAGAAATATTTATTTATACCTAGATTGTTAGAGCTGGGTCTATTTTATCTGGCTTGTGGTTGAATTCTTTTCTCATTTTTTCTATTAACAGTCCTGAAATTATAATCCTACGTATAATGATGAAAGCTTCATGCATTTTATTGATTCAAAACTATCAAAATTTCTTTACGTAAATATTAAAAAAGTGTACATAGACCCGGACATATGCCCATAGTATAATTTATCGGATGTAATCGATTTTACACTTCACATCCCATCTTGGACGGATCTCTCTACCTTACCTTTCGCGGGACGTCGGGTTTCGGCCATTTTGTGTGCACTATTTCACCTGTTATTGATGTTGCTGTCGTTTGCATAGCGCTCCCACTTTAACTTTGCTTTTAGTATTCAATATCGGGGTGAGTTTCATATTTTCTAGCATTTTTTTTTCAATATATTTTTCGTTTAGAGTTATCAAGTAAATAATTTATAGTAAAATATTTTTAGATATTTCCGAGGATATTTCTTTTTATTTTAATATAATGCTCAAACCTACTTTGAGTAAATAATATCCACACCTTCGTGGTGGGTTCATTTTGAAGTGAAACTTCCTTACGCGCGTTGGGAGTAAAAATTCAAGGCCGTGACACACAAGCTAGCGAGACGACACGTGAGACGAACAGTGGTAAGAACGCGCGCTGGGAGTAAAAATTGAAGACCGTATCACACGAGCTAGCGAGACACAGCCTACGGCTTAGTGAGAGCGCCCACCAAAGTGACGTAGCATCTGACGTGGCACGTAACCTGGCAAGTAACATGTATCTAGCAAGTTACGTCAAATTGAACAAACGACAATAAGTGTATCAGCGCATACTGAAGTAGCGCTGTCAGAAACGTGTCATTTATCGTTGTAGCATGCCATGCCACTGCCTTAAAAATAGAATTGGGTCTACTTTTCGCCACGTGCTATTAACACGTTAGGCAAGGCGCCCACCAAAGTGTCGTCACGCGTAGCATATGATATGGCGCGTGCAGCATGACCATGATGTAAGTAGCGTGGCTCAGTAGACGCCCACTTAAATGGCAAAAGTTAGCAGAAGCAAAGTCAAAAACCAGCAGTTGGCATTTGATACATTTGTATAGTTTCTCGCCATTTTGAGTAAATAATGTCGTCCTCAGATGAAAATGCCTTAGCCATAGTAAATTTAATTAATATTAATAAAAAACGGACTAAACGTAGGCATTGGATACATCCGTATTGGAAATACAGGCAGTCATATAGCGGATTTAATGTATTTAAAGAATTGCATCAATATCCAGACAAATTTCAGTCTTTCTATAGGATGAAACCAACTTTGCAGCCTTCTGACGTGACAAGAATTAGAACATGTTTTATTTTTAATGCAGTCGCATGACATGCCACGTGTCACGACATGCGCGTTGCTCGCTTGGTCACTTTGGTGGGTTCCTGTTTATTTGTTTACGTTGGTTCAGTTTGATGTAGCATGCCAGATGCATGCCACTTGCATCATACGCCATGTTATAAACAGATCATACGCCATGTTATAAACCACGTTACTTCGGTGGGCGCCCTGCTTTACTCGAATTTGGCAAAAATGAAGGACGATCCGGACTTCAATATACGTTTTGTATCAATGATTGAGGCTTTTCTAACTAGCACACCAAAAATTTATTTTTTCATTCATTTTATAAAATGCTTGAAATCTTTCAGGATAGATATTCAATTCCTTAAAAACACTAAATCCACTGTTCCTTTGTCTCTTTTTGCAAAAGAAGTGTATCCAATAGCAACGCTTTGGATAATTTTGGTTCATATTAATTAGGTTTACAACTGCTAACAAATCTTCATCCTCTGACGACGATATGTTTATGCCACTGCCACATCACTTATATGTGCGCTTGCTGAAAAATCATGCAACGCTATTGCCATATCATTGCCATGTATGTGCAACGTCATATGCTACGTCACTTTGGTGGGCGCTCTCCCTTTAGAAATACCTAGTGACTCAACATGTATTTTTAAGCAGTCCACGCGTTTATCAAAATTATTGATATTTTAATACAAATTTAGTGACAGTGAATCAAATTATTTATTATTTATTAATTTTACGTGAATAAAACTATTTGTTATACACAAAATACTTCAATCGCAAAAATCCTTCAATTTTATAGCTTTTAGTAAGAAGTTTCATTTGAAAAATATGCGCACATAATGCACACACAATTTTTTTACAAATAATTCTGGATTTTTCGCAACTAAAAGAAAATCTACAAAGTAAAAAAATATGGCATTTATATACTTTATGCAGGGTGTTTCAAAAAATATGTGCCATCTCTCGTGAGGAGATTCCTCACGTAAATATAAAGATTTATTTTTCATATCAACAAAGGTCCGATTCTGCTTTATTTCATAGCTACAGGGTGTTAAATTCTTAATATTCTTTCGATTTATATTATAATTTTCTTCCAAATACTTTTAGTGAATCGAATGAAATTTTGAGGGTAAAAGTTACTATAAGTGCTACATATTTTAATGCTAAAAAAGCGGAGATAAATTCATCAGGAACGTTCATATGGGTTATCACTGGAATACTAAAAAAACTAACCTAACCTAACCCACTGACTTTTTTGTTTTGATATCAAAATTTTGTAGGCAGTTTAATGCTAATTAAAAGTTATCTCTTGATATTTTGTCGAATTCAGCCTCCTTGATGAGATAAACGCAATTTTATTAATCACAATTAATAAAATTAAAATAAAAATAAAATTAATAAATTATATATTTTACCTAATTTATTATTAAATATTATTACTATTAATTATTATTACTATTAATTATTATTACTATTACTTCATTCTACAGCAATTTCAAATAAAAAAATAATGCTATTTAAGATAATTACAAAAAAACCAATTTTAAAAAGTTTTAACATCCTGTAACTCTAAAACTATGCATTTTCATACCCATGTTTTTACCTATTTTCTTACATAGAACAAACCCTTTTTACATAATTTCTGATGAGGATTGCTATTAGACTTGGATCATGGCAAATTAATAAAATTGCGTTTCAAGGGGGCCGAAATCGACAAAATATCAAGAGACAAATTTTAATTGGCATTAAACTGCTTACACTATTTCGCTAAAAAGAGAAAAAGTTAGTGGCGTACATGTTTTTTTTAGAAAAATATTCCAGTGATAACCCATATGCACGTCCTTGGTGAACATGTCGACACTTTTTCAAAATATGTCGCATTTATAGCAAATTTTACTCTCAAAATTTCATTCGAAACGCTAAAAGTACTTTGAAGAAAATTTAGAGATTTTAACACCCTGTAGCTACGAAACAATCGGACCTATATTGATATGAAAAGTAAATCTAATTTTCAGGTGAGGAATCTCCCCGCAAGAGATGGACGTCTTTATTTATTTTTGCTTACACAACGTTTCTGTCAGAAGTATTATACAGTGTGAACTCATGGCACATGTTTTTTGAAACACCCTGAATATATAAAAAGTATAAGTTTTTTGTTTGTTCTTAATACTTTAAGTAGACCTACAAAAAATCTTAAGACTTTTCAATTTTTAAAGTATAGTATAATAAATAAATAAACAAACACATATACCAAGTTTAATCACATTTATTGCTAGCTCGTGATGTTTGAAAGCCATATTATATCCCACTATAAACAAGAATTTCCTCTCAACGAAATCCTATTTGCTCTCAAAATTAATCAATTTTCCTGCTGGTAAATAAAGAAACGGCAGTCATTTGTACCGAGATTGCGTCTGGTATTAGAGCCTCGAGAAGGATCGTAAGAAACGATATTTGTCGGTAATAGTAACTCTATTTCTGTTTTATCGAATATATCGGTCTTTTTGGCTGTTTTGAGAGCTCCAAATTCGATATAAAGTGGAGAAAACACGTAGAAGTAGATTTTTTTTTAGTTTTAAAAATTTGTCTTTAAAACTCTGGATCAGGGAAAATCGGAATATCCACTAGAGACATAGACAGTGGCACAGGCACAGCAAGGCATTTATTCAAGGACCTAATTCTAAAACCACAAAGGAACTGCTAATGCTCTTGACAGGACATATGGCTGTCAAATGCTAGCTGAACAAAGTCAACCTATATCAAGTATGACTTTGCTGCAGAACCTGCAATAATGCTCCTGAAACAGCGGAGCCTATAATGTGTCACTGCGAGGCTCTGGATCGCAAGCGGCACTTTCTATTTGGAAGAGCTAGAACCGGAGAAACTATATATTCCCGTCCTATCAAAGATCTGCACAAGCTGGTGTAGGGTATAGGGATAGGAGAGTGGGTGCAGATATAGAAAGGAGGCAAACACAATAGGTCTTATAGGTCGCGGTGTTTTCGGCACAGGACAGTTCCCTAATATTGAAAAAATGTCTTTTGACTGTGTTTTAAAAGCCTTCTTCATTTGATTCCTGTAAATACAGGAATTAGGCAGGAATGTGCCTTAGCGCCTCTCCTATTCAACATATTCATGGCAGCGCTCTCCATTATAGTGGACAGCAAACTGCAGGAAAGAGAAATCGGCATTAGATACAGATACAACGGCGGTCTGTTCAACAAAAAAGACTCGAGCAAAAACGCGTACAAAATTCATCACGGAACTTCAATACGCTGATGACTGCGATCTAGTTGCAAAAACGTTACAGCAATTACAAGAAATGCTGACCACATATACCTGGGCATACGAGGCTTTGGGCCTTAAGCTGAACGCGGATAAAACTAAAAGCATGTGCACTCCCCTGGAAAATCACAACAGTGCTACAAATATCGGAGAACTATTGGAATATGTAGCGGAATTCAATTACCTCGGCAGTTTGATTTCGGAAAAGGCCAATATTGTCTCTGAAATGCAGCACAGGGTTATAGCAGCGCCTCAAGAGCATTCTGAAAATTAAACGACAGGGTTTTCTACAATCGTAAGTTGAACACAAAAACGAAACTTGCAGCGAACCGAGCAGTAATAATCCCCACCATGTTATATGGAAGCGAAACCTGGATGCCGCACTGCCGCATGCCGGCACATGAACGGGTTAAACTTTTACAATAGAGACACCTTAGACAACTCTTAAAAATCAAATGCTTCCACCACGTCTCAAACGTATCGGTCCTTGAAAAAGTTAGATGCAAGAGCGTTGAAGTCATAATTACTAAATCCCGCTTAACGTATGCTAGTCAAGCAAAATGCAAGAAAATCCACTACCAAAAGTTCTTCTTTACAAACTAATTTTTTTGGTACTAATGTTTTGAGTGGACAACTCAAAAGGTACAAAGATATTTTCCAGGAAAACTTAAAAGGGATAAGCATGCAGAATCACTGGGAAGAAGCAGCGCACAATAGAATGCAATGGAGAAGAATAGTAAACTCAGTAAGAACGACCAAAACCAAAAAGTATAGAGGCAAGAAAGCAATGAGTTTTTTGAAGAATGTCCGGAGTGCAGAGGAGGGATAACATCATGTATCGGATTTTTTAGACAGAAAGGTTCATGAAAAAAAATGCATTGCGTAACCATCTTCTGATGCATGTTAAATACTCGTCTGCGAGTAATAGTAGTAGTAGTAGTAGTAGTTCTTCATTTATATATTAATAGTATCATAGTATAAATAAAAATCTAAACAAACAGTGCAAAATTATAAGCAAACAGAAATATAAATTGAGTACATTCTCGTACTCCACATATTTCTACAAATAAGCTTTACATTTTTCTGATAGGAAAGTTACGGTATAGGGAACGTGCTCGTATGTGCGCAAACAAGTTTTGTTGACAGAAAATATCGAAATCAAATGTGTAACACTCGGGAAGTTCGAAAAACGCCATTTTCTCGATATAAAGGTAGCAAATGCCGCGTATTAAGAATAAACTAAGTTATCAGAAAAGCAAACTTATCCTCGGGAAAACCTGGCGTTTTCTCGCGCGTCTCAGAGTTTCGGAAGGCATAGTGTAGACAGGGTGATTCTAGTTAAGATTGTAATTTACAATTGAAATACAAATTTAATGGTGAGCGAGAGTGGTCTTGGTCTTGCAAAAAAAGTAAGACCAAGAATAAGACCAATGCTAGCGTTATATCTGCTAGACCAAGACCAAAACTAACTAAGGAAAAACTTGCAAGGCCAAAACCAAGACCCAACATGCAAGACTCTTGTGGTCTTATTGGATAAAAATCTTATTTTTCACGGATAATAATTATTTTTGAAGTGAAACTTCTTACTACCAGCTATTAAATTGAAGGATTTGAAGGACATGTTTGAAAAAGTGTAGTATGAAATGTTGAAAAAGTAATAAATTAAAAAGACACCAATTTTCATCCATATATCGACGTTACTTTAGAAGGTATTTGAAAAAAATCGAAATAGAAATGAAACTTCTACACCCTGTATCTCCGAAACTAAGCATTTTGGGACATACATTTATACGAATTTTTTTGCTTATTTTTATCTGCAGAATACGCTGCCGAAGTTTCCGGAATACAGTTCGGACCACCCTCTACACTAAACAAATAAAAATTTTCATTAGACAAATATTGTTTCTTTCTTTAAAATTTCCTAGTAAAAATTTATTCGCTAAATTTATTTAATTTATTCGCTAAATTTATTTAGATAAAAATATTTATCTAAATAGAGCGACCAACGAGCCGCCGGCGCGCGCGCCGCGCCACCTCAAGGAAGGCAATAGCAAACCGCCTTGAGTATATTTGCCTTGTACAGCCTCTCAAATAGTGCTGTTCGGATTCGGCGATAAACTGTAGGTCCCGTGTACTTGTAAACACTGATGACACACACCACAAGTACATGCGAGAGGTCGCTAACGCTCTATATAGAGCAAAGCACTGAAAGAAAGAGAAACCTCTAACGCAAGCTCAATTAGGTTCACCCTGTATATTCTAAGCCTGATAATCAGGAACGTTCATATGGGTTATCACTGGAATACTAAAAAAACTAACCTAACCTAACCCACTGACTTTTTTGTTTTGATATCAAAATTTTGTAGGCAGTTTAATGCTAATTAAAAGTTATCTCTTGATATTTTGTCGAATTCAGCCTCCTTGATGAGATAAACGCAATTTTATTAATCACAATTAATAAAATTAAAATAAAAATAAAATTAATAAATTATATATTTTACCTAATTTATTATTAAATATTATTACTATTAATTATTATTACTATTAATTATTATTACTATTACTTCATTCTACAGCAATTTCAAATAAAAAAATAATGCTATTTAAGATAATTACAAAAAAACCAATTTTAAAAGTTTTAACATCCTGTAACTCTAAAACTATGCATTTTCATACCCATGTTTTTACCTATTTTCTTACATAGAACAAACCCTTTTACATAATTTCTGATGAGGATTGCTATTAGACTTGGATCATGGCAAATTAATAAAATTGCGTTTCAAGGGGGCCGAAATCGACAAAATATCAAGAGACAAATTTTAATTGGCATTAAACTGCTTGCACTATTTCGCTAAATAGAAAAATAAAGTTGTGGCGTACATGTTTTTTTAGAAAAATATTCCTGTGAAAACCCATATGCGCGGACTTGGTGAATATGTCGACAATTTTTTAGCTTAAAAATATGTCGCATTTATGGTAAATTTTACCCTCAAAATTTCATTCGAAACGCTAAAAGTACTTGGAAGAAAATTTAGAGATTTTAACACCCTGTAGCTACGAAACAATCGGACCTATATTGATATGAAAAGTAAATCTAATTTTCAGGTGAGGAATCTCCCGCAAGAGATGGACGTCTTTATTTATTTTTGCTTACACAACGTTTCTGTCAGAAGTATTATACAGTGTGAACTCATGGCACATGTTTTTTGAAACACCCTGAATATATAAAAAGTATAAGTTTTTTGTTTGTTCTTAATACTTTAAGTAGACCTACAAAAAATCTTAAGACTTTTCAATTTTTAAAGTATAGTATAATAAATAAATAAACAAACACATATAATATATTTTTGAAGTGAAACTTCTTACTACCAGCTATTAAATTGAAGGATTTGAAGGACATGTTTGAAAAAGTGTAGTATGAAATGTTGAAAAAGTAATAAATTAAAAAGACACCAATTTTCATCCATATATCGACGTTACTTTAGAAGGTATTTGAAAAAAATCGAAATAGAAATGAAACTTCTACACCCTGTATCTCCGAAACTAAGCATTTTGGGACATACATTTATACGAATTTTTTTGCTTATTTTTATCTGCAGAATACGCTGCCGAAGTTTCCGGAATACAGTTCGGACCACCCTCTACACTAAACAAATAAAAATTTTCATTAGACAAATATTGTTTCTTTCTTTAAAATTTCCTAGTAAAAATTTATTCGCTAAATTTATTTAATTTATTCGCTAAATTTATTTAGATAAAAATATTTATCTAAATAGAGCGACCAGCGAGCCGCCGGCGCGGCGCCGCGCCACCTCAAGGAAGGCAATAGCAAACCGCCTTGAGTATATTTGCCTTGTACAGCCTCTCAAATAGTGCTGTTCGGATTCGGCGATAAACTGTAGGTCCCGTGTACTTGTAAACACTGATGACACACACCACAAGTACATGCGAGAGGTCGCTAACGCTCTATATAGAGCAAAGCACTGAAAGAAAGAGAAACCTCTAACGCAAGCTCAATTAGGTTCACCCTGTATATTCTAAGCCTGATAGAAACGTAATGTTTTCTCAAAAATTGCATTAGAAGCTTTACTCGATTTCTTCTCAAATATCCGCCGTCCTCTATCGGAAATTGGCGCTGCACTAATGCGATTTGGTGCTCGCTTTTTCACTCCCACTCTCTTTCTCTCGCTTTTATTGAATTTAGAGCCCGCAAAACAGCCAGAGAGAACGATATATCCGATAGAGGATGCCGAAATAGAGTTACTATTACCGGCAAATATCGTTTCTTACGTTACGTTTGAGCTCGCGGCTCTTACTTTAGACACAATCTTTGAACAAATGACTGGTGTTTCTTTATTTATGAAAGAAACATTGATCAAATGTGAGTTATCTGCTAGTAGAATTTTTTAGAATTTAGAATGAGTAGGAGGGAGGTTAATCACAGCGACCTTACAGATCTATTGTGTCCCCTTTTCTTGAGTTATAACTCATCATACAATCCCAGGGCTTTGACAAAAGCCAGTATCTGGGACGGTTTTACAGAGGGTAGTTCTCCATCTCTAATATCAGTCGTACCAAAGTTCATGGTACGAATGGTTGTCGTCTCGGCGCACTCAGTGATGAGGTGTTCTGGTGTTTCCCCATCCTCCCCACAGAATCTGCATTCACCGTTTTTTCTTAGTTTCAATCTACTGAGGTGTTCATTGAGGAGACAGTGTCTTGTTAAAAACCCCGTGACAATCCGAAGATTGTTCTTACTTAACTCCAGGAAGATCTTTGATTTTTCTTGGTCGTAAGCCCTGACAAACTTCTTCGAGTGTCTTAGACCGTTGCAAGATTCCCATTCCAGGTTGCGGATGGAGTCTTCCGAGTTCTTGAGTTCGGCCTTTAGTTGGTTAACACTTGGGAAGCAGAACGGTTCTGGTCTAGTTAGTGGAGTGCGCTCATTTTCTAGCTAGTTCATTTGCTTTTTCATTGCCTTTTATCCCTTGGTGAGCAGGCACCCAGAGTAGGAGAAGTTTGTTTTCTTTGCATAATTTATTCAGCATTTCTAGACATTCTTATTTGCTGGTAATAGTTGTTTGTTCATACGAAACTTAGGCTTCTTAGAATCCGCATCTTCATAGTTTGTCCCCAAAAAATTATAATTTTCAGAAGAATATTTGAAAAGCCTGAAAGTCAGTTCTTCTCAGATAAATAGGTCATTGGTCTAAAATAAACACCATTATTGCCCATAGTTGCATCACCAATGTTGCCCATAGAAACATCTTTCTCTGTTAAAGTAGATTTTTCCTGCTTGATCACTGAATCAATATAATTTAAAGGGTCATCAGTCGGGGAAAAAAAACAGGTAAGTCAATTTTCCTGCCATATTTAAATATTCGGTGCATTCGGTTAAGAGTTCAGAATGGTTACTCTGCAAAATTCCTGGCCAATATTATATCCAATTGTAGGTCCGACTCATTGGTACGCCAGCCTGAGGAGGATGCTCTCTCTCTCTCTCTCTCTTGACGATTCCATATGTGAAAGCAATATAAAATTAAAACTGTTTTTAAGTCTGAGACTAAGGAGTGTCCTAACAAAAACAAAACCTGATTCATCAAACCGAGAGAAGGAGTGCATCTACCAGGCACTTGCGAGTGCGGTGAGTCGTATATTGGAGAGACAAAACTTCCTCTAGATGTATGGCTTGACGAACATAAAAAACCTACGCCAAGAGGTGAAACAATGAAGTAAAAAATGAGCGCAAATTTAAAGACGCCGTATTCATTTCTAACAATAAAAAAATCTTTAGCAATCCAAGTATGGAAATTTCATCAATATGGCAACCACTCATAAAACGCTCCAATACAGGTGTTCTTGTATTTTTGTATTTTACTAAGAGTGAGTCCCAGGTGGGACCCTCCACTGTGGCCGCGAGGGCCTATTGTGGCTAAGCGGTGTTCTTAGTGAAAAACCTCATGCTTGACTGCACCCAACAAATTCACGGGTGAATGCTCGGCTCTAGTATATAAGCTCAGTAGTTTTAGCATTTAGTTTAGAAATGAAAAACACTTCATTAACGTTCTGCTTCCCAAGTAGAAATCAACTTAAAGCGAAACTCAAAAAAAAGAACCTTACAGACCTCATCTGTAACTTGAAATAGAAATCATCCAACGGTGTAAAATACTCGAAGAAAGAGAGAAATTGAGGGGTTTTCAACAAGACACTGTCTCCTCAATGAATACCTCGGTAGATTGAAGCTAAGAAACAACGGCGAACGCAGATTCTGTGGGGAAACACCAGAATACTTTATCATTGAGTGCGCGGAGATGACAACCATTCGTGCCATAAACTTTGGTACGACTGATATCGGAGATGGAAAACTAACCTCTGTAAAACCGTCTCAGATACTGGCTTTTGTCAACGCCCTGAGACTGCATGATGAGTTATAACTCAAGAAAGGGGGACACAATGGATGGAACAAACCATATTGATGGCTGAATCAACATAGTTTGTGACTTGATATTTTCCGTCTTGATTTTATTAAATTTAGGGACCCGTTATACAGCCTAAGAGAATTATATATTCGATAGATGATGCAGAAATAAAATTAACCATTACTCGCAAAGCGTTGTTTCTTAAATTATGTTAGAACTCGAAGATCGTACCCAATTTTTCTACATATTGTTCGCATTTCTTTATTTACAAAGATATTTAATCATAAACAAAAATACCTTAATTTCAACTGAAATAGGAGACACTCTGTATATCCCTACTAGATCCTTATTAAAATAGAGAGATTCAAGCTCTCTACTCAACAGCATCTTGTCTTCGTTATCGCGAAATCTGCAGACTTTTCTTAAATTAATTGTGCCGCCTAGCGGATCGATTTAATTATTTTTTCTTCGTTCTTCTTCGTCTCTCCCGCCTTCTTTTTTCAAACGCCCCGTCCTCGGGGAAATCTGACTGAGCAGCGCGTCGCAGCAGCAACGTCGCTTGTTTAGAGATAAATCTCAATTGCGGCGGGTAATTTGTTTCGTTTTAATAAAACCGTCTTTTCGACAGTTAGAGCGTCTTCCGTCTCTCAAATTCTGGCTTTTCTCAATTGCCCGACTCTTTCTAATATCTCTCAAACGACAGGACCGGATTTCTTGATGTTGCCGGTCGCTCATGTTGTATTGAAACGCTCTGGCTTATTTCGGGACGAAATACTTTTTAAATAAATTACGTAATAGATTAAATAATATCATTGAAAACGAAATCTAAATTTAATTCTTTTTTATCTTAATTATTATAGATTAGATTTGATTGTTAAAGGGGACACAGGCCTGTTCCACTGCGACTACTACAGATCTACTGAGGACCTTTTCTGATCTCTAGTTTACTATTCTCCATGTTATGAACTTTCTAAAAATATGATATACTCTACTTGCTTTCTTAAAGTTTTCTTAAATTAATTTTCAGTGCAAGCTGGAAAGCAAAATTATCTGGTTAAATTAAGTAAAATAAAATAATAAGATTAATTTATGTTAAATAATGCATTTTTTTACCTTGTAGAATGTGGAATGTTTAAGAGGGGGGTTAATCACCCCGACGTTACAGATCTGTTGTGTTTTCCCTTTCTTGAGTTATAACGAGTTATAAATCATCGTACAGTCTCAGGGCTTTAACAGAAGCCAGAGTCTGAGACGGTTCCACAGAGGACAACTCTCCATCCTCGACATCTGCCGTACCAAAGTTCATAGCACGAACGGTCGTCGTCTTGACGCACTCAGTGATAAGGTGTTCTGGTGTTTACCGATTTTCCCCACAGAATCTGCATTCGTCGTTGTGTCTCAGCTTCAGCCTACTGAGGTGTTCGTTGAGGAGACAGTGTCCTGTTAGAAACCCCGTGACAATCCGAGGATTGTTTTTTACTTAAATGAAGGAAAATCTTTGATTTTTCTCGGTCGTAAGTTCGGAGAAACTTTTTCGAGTATATTAGACCGCTGAAGGATTCCCATTCCAGGTTCTTGAGTTCCGCTTTTAGTAGGTTTCCGCTCGGAAAGCAGAAAGGTTCTGGTTCAGTTAGTGGAGTGTTCGCTCCTTTTCTAGCTAGATCATTTACTTTTTATTGCCTTCTATCCCTTGGTGAGCAAGCACCTAGAGTAGGAAGACTTTATTTTCTTTACCCAATTTGTTCAGCTTCTCTAGGTATTCTTTGACAAACTTCGAATTGATGGTTACTGAGTTGATCGCGTTTAGTGCTGTTTGACAAACGGATGAAACAGGGAAGATGGCTTTTTCCGATAGTTTCTATCTAAGATAAATTGTACGCATCTTTCTATAGCGTAGATTTCCGCTTGAAAGATGTTGGGGTAGGCCTAAATACTTCTATCCCTGCCCTTGCTTTGATTTTGGAAGAAAGAATTAATCAGAATATCAGTATAGCATGTTATGGTATGGTTTGAGCTGAGCAAACGTGAGCAAATGCTGAGCAAACGTTTCTCCCTTCCAATGCTTTTTATTACTCACTACTACAGTGAGGTGTTTCTCTAAGTTGTAAATTCTTGGTAATATCATCCATTGGAAGTTGAAGAATTTTTTTTACATTATTTATGAGAATAAATAATGTAATTTTTTTTTAAAAGCTCATAATAAATAAAATAAAAAAAGTAATATATAGGGTATCCCATTAAAAAAACATAAGTTTAAATCATATTTCGAAAATGACAGCTCGCATTGAAAAACTAGTTACACCACTCAATTCTACATAAAAATATCTACGGAATTTTCACCTTTACGTTAAGTTATAAGATAACCAAGATACAAAGAAACGGTCGAAAAATGCAACATTTTGAAATTTGCCCTGTATTTCAGGAACCAAGAAGGCTAGGACAAATCCCTGTGTAACATCTTTAGTTTCCAAAAAGTAGCACAGTCATGTGAAAATCGCATCTTTGTATCTCTACTCATAAATGAAAAAAAACATACAAAAATGTTCAGACGATCCGGGGACATACTGTATGCGAATTTATATATCCGATGCCGGAAGACTCATAAAATCGACCCGAACAAGACTAAATAACTTTTCGATTCGCCCGAAACTTGTTTGCCGTCCTCGCGGCGTTGCCACGTCTCCTCCTCATCCGGTCTCTTACTTGAGAAACTACTCGACGCGCAGGATCTGATATGCATTTTTAATAATACGGAAGACCCTGGAAGTTTAAAACTCGTTACAGTTACTTGGCACGCCACTTCGTGCTAAAGTAGAAGATAACCTATCATAATCAACATCGCGCCGAGCGAGGTCTGCCTCGAAACTTTACTACGCGAGGAGGTTATTATTATTTTTTTCTTGTTTCTGTGCTTTTTATTTTGTCTTTCTCGTGTTCTGCTTGTCTTTGTTGTCCAGTGTCATGTATGGTTCTTTATTTCTTCCTAATACAATGCCCGCCAAAAAGTTTGTTTTGGATGAGCTTTCAGTAGAAATCCCTAGAAAACTACTTGAATTCACTGAGTGCACCAAGACGAGAACCATTCGTGCCATAAACTTTGGTACGACTCTGATACTGAAGATGGTGAACTTCCCACTGTAAAACCGTCTTAGATACAGGCTTTTATCTAAGCCCTGTGTGATGAGTTATAGCTCAAGAAAGGGGGCACAATACACAGGATGTCCCAGACTGAGCGTTCATTAAAAGTTTCAACAGAAACTACAATATATAGATCGGAGATTTTTCGCATATCATTGTTTCAATCAACGAGATCTATATATATCAATTAAAAATATTTTCAATACGGCGGCAGCGGCGCACAGTGTTTTATGACATAGGAACTAGGGGACAAAAATAATTTATTTTGCTATATAGCCGGTATAATAATACTATTACTCTATATTTGTCAATCATATTCAAGGGTATCTATACACATAATTCATATTTAAAAAATACAATATTATTAGCAAAATTTAACTCATAATTAATGAAGTTTTCTATGAGTCAATTAATAAAAGAATTCTGCTCGCGCCATAATTGATTGTATTAATGTTTTATAAATAGTAGTTTCTTACTTTACTGAACTGAAATCAACTTAATATATTACATCTATGTATACTTAACACTAAATAGGTTCATAACAGAGATCAATATAAAAAATGTAGAAATAACAAATTAGTCGAAGGATTCTGCTCCTGCTAATTGATTATATTAATGTTTAATAAATAGTGTTTTCTTACTTTTTTCTTTACTGAACTGAAATCGACTTAATATCTATCTATATTTATGTATACTTAACACTGAATAGGGTTATAACAGAGATCAATATAACAAAAATGTAGGAATAACCAATTAGTCGGAATCTTCACTTTCTGATTCATTTTCCACTAAATTAGACAAATCAAGAGGCAGGGATAAATCTGTTCCCTCACCAGTATCAATCACATGAATAATATCATTAATAATCACAATAATCAGTATTAATTATTAGGTATCACATATTAATATCATTTCGGTTAACATTAGGTAACATTATCCTGGTGTTCAGCCAAGTTTTATTATTTTCCACAAAACGCGAGCGAGTTGCTGTCCTTCCACTTTGCGGCCATTTTTGAACAAAAATATTTACTTGTCTGCTGAATGAGTTTGTTTAAATTCGTGTCTTAACCATTGGGTATTAAAAGGCTTCACAATTTTTCGGCAACACAAACCATTCCTCAAATAAGACCGATTTTTTATATGAATCTCCCTTCCTAAAAAATTAAGAAAAAAGGTTTGGGGCAAGTTGGAGCAAATTTGTATTGTGGTTTCGAAAACTACATAGTTTAAAGATTATTATCAGCCAAAAATCCTGAGGGGGTTTTTGGGGGTATTTTTGAAAAGCCGTAATGAAATGTAAAAATATATATTGTTTTCGCATTTTAACAAGCAAAATTCTAGATACATAAATATATATGTATAGAACATAATTTTCATATGAAAATATTAAAACCATAAAGTACATACCTTGGATAATATTATCCATTATTTATACGATTATATTCACAAATTTATCTGTCACAAAACAACGTCAAAATATAGAAATGACAGAGCTGATATGGCGATCAGAATCTGGTCCGAATATCACTTGTTTTTACAGCCTACTTATAACTAAAATATTCTGTTGCTGAAGTTTTACGTTTGCATTTCCTTCTGATGACTCAATAAGTTATCATAATAAAAAAGAATATTATCAACATTGATACGTAATTTTTTTTATTTTTGTCCATTAGACAAAACACTGAGCGACGCGGCGGCGGCGGCACTTCCGGAAATAGCGGAAGTTGACAGCAACTTCTGTAAAATTTTATGAATTTTGATATTAAACACTCTCTACCTAACATTAACCGTTTTTGAGAAAAAAAAAATATTTTAAAATTATTGGATAAAAAAACTACCTGTCAAAAAAATGTGTATAGCCTAAACGTCAAATTTAATAATTACCACAGCTACTATGGCATAAAGAGAAGACATGTGGCTATCTATTTGAAAAATTAAATTGTTCGAATGTCATATAATAATGGGCGCAGCTGTCATGGAATTGAGCTATTAAAAAATTATCATAAATATTTTTTTTCAAATGGAAACCCACCTCTTTTATTTCACTGATGAAAAGGTTTTTTAATTCTTTACTTTTTCTATATACAGTTCTCTATACAATGTTATTTAAGATTTAATTTTAAAGAGTATATTTTTCTTGATTTTAACCAGTAGCCTATGACTTTAAATACCAAGTGATGTAAAACAATAGATCTGACCATGTCATATTGTGACACTTTGTTCAAAAAGCAGTATGTCATCGATCATCATTTCCAAGCCAACTTTGCGGCATCTTTTTTTCGATCATACGGCATATTATTAATAATATCAACTATTAGATATCACTAAAGAGCAAAAATATAAGACATATTTTTATAAATACACCTTTTAAACTCTTAAGGCAGACCTTATTTAAAATATAAGAAATTCAAATAATTAGTTTTCTCACGGATGGAAATAAATTGTCTGATTGTTTGACACTTAATGTCAATGGAAGCTAAATAAAATCAAGAAAAATATACGCTTTAAAACTAAATCTTAAATAACTTAAAAACGATTTATTTTAGGTATAGGAACATATTATAGTCCAAAAGTAACGATTTCAAAAACATTTTCACTAGTGAAATAAAAAAGTGGGTTTCCATTTGAAAAAAATTATTTATGATAATTTTTTAATCGCTCAAATCCATGACAGCTACCGCCATTATTATATGACATTCAAATAATTTAATTTTTGAAATAGATAGCCACATGTCTTCCCTTTATATCACAGTGGCTGTGGTAATCACTAAATTTGACATAATTTTTTTGGCAGACAGTTTTTTTCGTCCAAAAATTTTAAATATTTTTTTTCTCAAAAATGGTTAATGTTAGGTGTAGAGTATTTAACATCAATATTCACAGAACTTTACAGAGAATTTAAGTATGTAATAAAAAAACGGCGACACCCATTTAAAATTAGAAAGTTGCTATCAACTTCCGGTATTTCCGGAAGTGTCGCCATATTAAAAATATTTTTAATCGATAGATCTCTTTATGAAACAATAACTTCTAATCTCGGCTTGGGACACTCTGTATAAGGTCGCGGTGATTAACTTCCCCCATACGATCTATAAACCACAATCTACGAGGATGGCTGTTAACACGAATTCTACTGTATATCAGTACCGGCACCCTTTCCACAAATTCCGGCACGCCCCTGCCCTTTTAACAGCGCCCTCTCGGGGGCCACATAAAAAATTCACGCGGCCCTTCGGCATTTTCCCTATGTGCTTTGCATAAACAAGCCCCCCCGGACATAAATCTTTGATGGCTCTGAATTATGGCCATTGATATGTGGGCCGGACCTAAATCGATGGATGATTTTTTTCGAAAAAAAAAAACATACAGAGGGGCGCTTGAGTGACGGGTAGCAGGTAAAAAAAGACACACGGTGAATGGTAACGCATTTAATTATGTTCTGACTGCAGCAACAGCGCATAAAAGGGTCGGTTTGTATTCAAAACGGCTGTGTTGTTGTTTCGCCGTGTGATTTTTTTTGGGTTTGTTGTCGGACCTTTTTGATTTTCGGTGGCGTTAATGGAGTTTTGAAAAAGAGATATATGTTGACTTTGTTGCTGCTTTTACGCCCGGAAATAGAGCCGGTGCTTTTGATCTTTTTTCGTGGGAAATTGAGTAAATTACAATTTTTTTATTATTTACCAACTTAACCTACCTATTACATTGCTGAACAAATCAGGTAAAATAATAAAGTCTTCCTACTCTGGGTGCCAGCCTACCAAGAGATAGACGGCAATAAAAAAGCAACGTCCTAGCTAGAAATGGGGCGAACACTCCACCAAATGGACCAGAGCCGGAATTCTGGAAATTCGACATGAAAACGTTACACTTTCAAAGAGGTAAGCGAAAGTATTCAATTAGAGAAACGCCAAGCAATTTGGTATTCTCGTTGCCGTGCGAATGGTTTTCTGGATACGCGTTGAGCACTTATTGGCCGCATTGCAATTTCTCAGGTATCTAATAGTTACATATAGTATATCTCAGGTATCTAATAGTACTAATAGTCAAATATGGATAAAACGATGAAAAATGTCAATGTTACGTGCATATTATAACCTATTGTTGAATGATGCCAACCTGTTTTTCTATGGATATGACATTATTCTTATTACACGAGAGAAATGTTTAAGACTCTTTTCAGCATTTTCGACATTTTGAATAATATTCATAGCTGCCAAGTCGTAAATTATCACTTACCTATTGAAGAATTTATAGAAGAAGAAATAGTTTTCACTAGAGAGCAAGGGAACGCACAAAATCACAATTTTTTCTATTTTTACTGACACACTGGTAGCCGTTTTTAAATCAGTTGTGATGAAAATACCCAAATCGGTAGTTAAGTGCGCGCTAAGCGAAAATTAACGTCATATACGCTGAGCATCTTAAAACGCTTAGCGTTTCCTAAGTTACAGAATTAGAGTTCAGAGCCGTTCTGTTTCCCAAGAAGAAACCAAACTAAAGCGGATCTTACGAACCTGAAAGGCTCCATCCGTAACCTGTCTGGGACACTCAGTAGATTAAAGATAAGAAACACCGACGAATGCAGATTCTGTGACAAAAATAGGAAAACACCAGAACATCTCAATGAATAGATAACAGAACATCTCAATGAACTTTGATACAACTGATATCGGAGATGGAGAAATAACATCTGTAAACCCATCTCAGATATTGAGGCTATATGATGAGTTATAACTCAAGAATAAAAGTGATTAACACACCTTTCATACATTCTATAACTTATTAAATCGCCATAATACTTCTAATAGAGTAAATGAATCAAATCAGTACCTTTACAGAATTAATTTGCCTTCAATTTTCATGTACCTGTAGTCGCTGAACTCGCAAGTACTCACCCAACTCAAAATGCGGGACGCAACATTGTGAGCTCGCGAATGCATAATACACACGTGAACATAGAAAATTTGTCAGGGTTCTACTAGGTGTCGGTACTTTTACTCCAAGAGCTAGTGACGTACATTTTATAAAGTATTTGATGCACTTTAAAGTGTTGTATAATAAACTACTCAAAACAATTATCGCATATATTCTAAAAAAATATTAATTTCAAAAACAAGACACTTTGAATTCCCTGATTCGAAACAATAAGGCTACGCGTTGACCTGTAATTTTTAGCTGGCCGATTATTTAGTTGCAAAAGTGAAAACAATACATACTTATGTAGCCGATCGGCCGAGGAAAAATTTGATTGCATGTGAGCGCGGCTCCATAGGAATATACAGGGTGGCCCATCGAAAACGTTCCGCAAGGCATAACGGCCAGGGTATTTATTTTTTCAAAAAATCCAAAAACACGTCAATTTTGTTTGTGAGGGGGACAACTTTTGCCCCATAAATGATTGCAAAATATTCAACCCTCTCAGCGGGGGTGTCATCCCCCAACTTTTTTCAAATAGGAAGTTTCAACTTTTTTCATTTAGAAATACATAATTAATACATAAATAATACAAAATACTTTGATTCAAATTTAATTATTGTAACGTTTTTAGTTCGTTACATGTCTTTTTTATGTATAATATATGATGTCTGGGGGCCTATCATCACCGGATTCCCTCTCGTTCAGGCCGGATAGATTATTTGACGCGTAATTTTTACGTTCCCTGGTCGCCAACCCTGTGATCGTTAGACACAACCCTGTTACTATTCTGTGAAGGCGCGCGCTGTCAACATCGCTTCTGTCAACTCTCCGTGCTTAACCTCACTTTGTTTTGACGCTCTGTTTTATCCCAGCTTTTAGAAATGGTGATTATTTAAATCTTGCTGTATAATCTGAATCAGCTGCTATTTCAAAGCAACAGGTAAAGATGAGATATTATCCTTTTAGATTCGATATTATTATTGAATATTTTTAGGGTAGAGTTACGGATGTCCCAACTTGTATTTGTGTTTTGCTGACACGTTGGCGTCTCTTTTCTTTTGTCCTCCAGAATGTCACATGGAAGAAAGGACATGTTGTTTATTATTTATTGAGCCCTCGGAAGTATTTCGAGGTAGGTTTATTTTGTTTATTAGACCTTGTTTGGTTTTAAACAAGAGTTTCATATTTTTAAGGTCCAAGATACGGACTGTGTCCAAGGTACGGACTATTTCCAAGGTACGGACTGTGTCCAAGGTACGGACTATTTCCAAGGTACGGACTGTGTCCAAGATACGGACTGTGTCCAAGGTAGTGTCTTGTGTACGGACATTATCTTATGTACGGATGTCCTGTGGACGAGTGTCCCCAGTAAGAACGATTTTTTCTTACATATAAGTGCCACAGCGTGGATGTAGCTTGAGTCCCATGCTGCTTCGTTCCCAGCTGTAAGCTAGTTAGTTACGGCTGTACCAATTTATGGTGTCTCATTCTGGCCCCTTTGGTTGTGTTGGATGGCTGAGTACAGAGAAGCGAGACCACCTCACGCTGCTACTGTTTGAAGCAAGATTACATAAAGAACAGCTAAGTGTAGATTTACGTTCCAGTTTTTATGTTTTAGATTTTCTATATTTTCAGTCTTAAACAGTAACGTACATTTTAAATAATATCGTACAGACTATATTTAGTGGTTAGATTATTAAGAACATTTATGTCGATGCAGTAGTTACAATGTGATTTAGATTTTAGGTTTCATTATATTACGCCTTGTAATAGTATTACTTTCTATAGATAATATTGCGCTATATTAACAGATGAATAACGAGACATAGATTCTAGAATCTACAGGTTGCAACACATCAGATTTAACACCGCATAAAATTTAACAATTTAAATAAAGTAATGCTACTTTTCTTATATCTTCTATAACGTTACACGCATTGTATTTTTTCATAGTCTTTTCATAGAACATATTTAATATTATTTACATACATAGTTTTACTCAACAAATAACCACTATAATAATTATTAAAATTGTACAATGCTATTTACCATCAGAATTCATCATGAATAAATATAGTCATTAGTTTTAAGTATTATACAACTGTGTTTTCTTTCTCTGTACATGCCTGGCGCCCAATATCTATTTTTTTTGTTTATTGTTCTTAATTAGTTTTCTTTCCAGTGAAATGCCTTATCCACGACTGCTCTCCGATGAAAAGCTGCCGTTCGCAGTGGTAGTTGTTTAAAAAACGCTACATTATTATCTACTGGATAGATATGTTGCATTGGCTTTGGCCTGAACATATAAGAAAACTCATAATTTTTAAATGGGATACCCAGTATATTATTTTTGAACGCGAGCTACTGCTGCCTCTGATAAAAAGGGTCCCGTTCTGGGCCTCGGCCGACCGGTTAAATATTGAGATATAGGAGCCAGTGGCCCAATGCCGAGAGTTGCGCGGGAATCCAAAATCACTAGTTACGCCACTGTAATCACGCAAGCTCACTAGAACAATATATGTATTAAACTTTAAAATATACGGAAATTTTAAGGTGTCAATGTTTCGTGCCGGTCAGTGTATATTAAAGTATAATAAATTATTTAAATTTTATCAACGTTATTGACAACAATTCTGAAACCGTTTTTAATAAAAAAAATAGCAGCAGCTGAATTTATTAGACGCATTAAATGCTATTTTCGTTCATTTTATTATTGTTTTTCCTCTGTTTCATATCTTGTCACGTTCTAGATTCTTGCGAATCGTTTCTATTGTTTCGTGACGGGAATACAAATCGAATTTTATTTATATAACTGATTATTTTGCCAGCAGAAAAAAACACTCGTTTGTGTTTCTAGCTATTTTTCTGTTAATTGAAAACATAACCAGCGAAACTATGATACGCCATAGTTTTTTAAGTGTTTTATATCAAGGTGTGTAATATTTTACTTATATAAAATCTTTATAATGGAATATTCTTTTTCAATTTTTAACTTTTTTTAATTTTAGCAAAACTATGTATAGGGTGTCTCAAATTCGGAAGTGACCACAGGGATCTCGGATACGATGGAGGTCAAGTCATGAATGACGTTTTGAGAACTATGAACTTCTGAATTCTACTGTAATTTCGTTTTTATTTTTTCCTGGCTTTATTTGAAGAGATATTTTAAAACAAATCTCTCTTCATATATCTCTTCTTCACTAACACTTTCTTAATTATTATAATTAATCTAATACGGACTTGAATTTTTTTATTATTTAATTTATTTAAATTTTTAAAAGCTAACAACCTCCCAAATACAATTACTTATGTAGCACACTTGCTAAAAAAATCTAAAAACTTCTATCTTATGTCTTATATTTTCCGAAGTCACCAATTTGGGGAATCCTATATACAGGGTGGTCAGAACTGTATTCCGGAAACTTCGACAGCATATTCAGCAGATAAAAACAAGTAAAAAAATCGTAATAATGTATGCCCAAAAATGCTTAGTTGCGGAGATACAGGGTGTAGAAGTTTCATTTTTATTTCGATTTTTTCCAAATAATTTCTGAACTAACTTCAATATTTGGATAAAAATTAGCGCGTGGGAGTTTTTTGACATGAGATACTTGATTTTTATGTTAATATCACTCATATTTGTAGGGGACGTCCCTATATGTGTTCTAACTGTATTAAAGAGTAATAATAGGATCACAGTGTATATATATCAAACAAAATCGGAACATAAATACTTATTATAAAAAAATAGAGAAAAAAAGAGATACAAATATAGAAAATTGCCCTTCTCATTTCCTTAGAATTATTACAACATATTCTGTATTAAGGGACCACCAAGGGAGTTATTATTAGCATTTCCTTCCATTGAATGCTAGCTCTCAAGTGCGTGGCTACTCCACTTAATATCGATTGGTACTCGCTGTCCAGCTTTAAAAAGGAAGTCTGCCCCGTTCTGCTTATAATTTTTCCTTTTTTCCTTCAACTCTCAAGGTCTCTGTCGTCAGGAACATGAAAAAATGGTTACAGAAACAAGTAAACATAAAGAATATTTTAAGCGTGACGTTTCTGTTTGTATCTTATAATGTTGCCAAATTTGGTAAAAATATTAATTGACATAAATTCGTTGTAATTAGAATTAGACGACAAAAGACACAAGTATCCAGAGTACCAAATCCACCAAGTGGCAATAGGCAGGACACCTGGCAAATAAAGTGGAAAACAGAAGGACCATAAAAATTTCAGCATGGTACCTACGAGGAATTAAGAGCCTAGAGGAAGACCAAGAACCTAGAGGAAGACCAAACCTGAGATCTAAGGAAATTAGCAGGGATAACTTGGACCCGTATAGCAAACAATAGACATCAATGGGCCCAATTACCAATAAAGTATCTAAATATGTGAAAGAGGCTGCACCATAATTCGAAATGATTGAATAAACTGAGAATGATGATAATAATGATGAATTAGAATTACTAGAGATAATAAATATTTACATCTAGAAAAAAATCAGTATTTTTAAGGTTTTAATCTCTCATAATAGTATTGCAACTGACTAAAAATGAAACTGATTCATACGTAAAGGTGCCTCTAGGTTTACTTATTTCACTGAGGACAAAGATTTACTTTTATGGAGTCTTGGAACTCCGTTTCCTCGACCGTAAACTTGATTATCTCGCTTATTTTATTCGGAAAAATACATTTACATATACCTCGGCTTTGCGGTTCTCAGGGTCTCGTAGCGTTTATACGGCCTTAAATGTCTTACGCAATGGGAAAAGGGGGAATAACCAGACTTCTTGACTTTTGCCGTTAGCAAAGTGCTTTGCAATGATTTATGAACAATTCGGACTTCAAATTTATGTTACTTGCTCTTGGTTTTTTTAGAATTGATTGCTTTGTGCTGTTTTTCACACAAAGATTTTTTTAAATTTTCTTTAAGTATGTATTTATAGACTAGAAACCCTTCTAAATACTAAATAAAATATCCTAGTTGATATATGAAAACTCTATCTAAAGAAGAAAACATTCGACTAATATGCGAAACCTGGATACTTAAAAGGAACATTATAAGAAAACTGCAGGTCGCATAATGCCCAATGGAACGAAATATGCTGGGAATAAGCAAGAAAGACCGTCAAAGAATAGAGTGGATACGACAAAAGACCCAGGTAATAGATGACATCCTCAGAATCAAATCCCTCAAATGGCAATGGGCAGGACTCCTGGCAAGAAGGACACAGACGGACAACAGATGGACCACAAAATTTTTCGCAAGGTAGCCACGAGGAATTAAGAGACCTAGGAGAAGGGACCATGGATATTAGGAAATTAGCAAGAATAACCTGGGCCCGCATAGCCAACAATACACAACAATGGGCCCAACTACAATGAGACTATCTAAGTATGTGAGAGAGGCTACACCATAATAGGAAATGGTTGAATAAGCTGATGAAAACGATGATGATATGAAACTACAATATAAAATTTTATCACATTCACATAGTATTTTGTATATTACATTTTTTGTTTGTTGTTCAGTGAATGTGATAAATCTTATATTGGTGAAACATCTAGACGGTTAAATGTTCGAATTAAAGAACACAAAGATTATTTAAAAAAGGGCCATATTCGCAAATCTAAGATTTGTCAGCATTCATGGGACACAGGACGCAGAGTAGATTTTAAAACCGCAAAAATGATGATGAAAGAACCGATAGCCTCATAACATAGAATAAAGGAGGTTTTTCTAATACTTCTTCTTCTTCTTTAAGTGTCATGTTCGTAGTGAACGTTGACGACTGCCGTGTAAACAATATCTCTGTATGGCTCTCGATCTTGCGCTACATGGAGTAATTCATCCGCGCTCAAGCCTGTCCATTGCCGCAAGATCCTCAACCACGAAAGCCTCTGGCGCCCAATCCACTTCTATCCTTCGATTTTTCCGTTAAGGATCAGTCGAACAAACTCATATCGAGACCCTCTGGTTATATGGACAAGGTATTCAAGTTTTCGTCACTTGATAATATTCAGAAGTGGTCTGTCGTTCTCCATTCTTCGAAGAACTTCTTCATTTCTGGTTCTGATGGTCCAAGATATTTTAAGCATTCTTCTGTAATTTGGAATGAACTTGAAATGTGGACATTTCAATTTCTTCAAATGCTTTTTTAATACAGTCTAATATAAATAAATGTATTGCTCAGGCATCTATAGAGGTTAGTAATGTATGGGTATCGCTTCTTTGATTTTAATGAACATAACATATAGTAGAGTGCTTTAAGCCCTTATGAGATACAAACCTCGGAATTAATTTAATGTGAACGAATTTTTATAAAACTTTTTGCATTGTATTGTTAATAAGATATATTACAAAGCTTACCTATTTAAATTCGTTCCTTTCACTTTAGTATTTAAATAAACATACACATATACAAATGCATACATACAAGATGGCTCCGTTTTCCGGAAAAGCTCTGTATCATGATTCCTATTTGAGATTTTCACTCCAAACCTTTTACAGAATATATGTTTAATGGTAGTTCACATTTCAAAAATATTTTTATAGATATACAGGGTGAGTCAAATATATATCATTTATTTATTCGTGTTTAGTGAATTTGCTATAAAATTCTGGTTCCAAAAATGTCTTAGAGTATATTAAATGGTCTTTGAATTATGACCACGTCCATGAGGACGTCAACATAGACGTCCAGGAACCTTCGTATGAGAACTTCTAATTTAGTTTTAAGGTGCCTATTTTTCGTGCCGGTGAATGTATTTCAAAAACTATACATTTTAGTCATATAATTTTCTAATGAAACAAACCTTTTTTACTAGAATCCAAAAATCAATTATATATAGGGTGTTCCATTACAAAAAACTTTGATGTGTAACTTTTTTTGGGGACACCCTGTAAAACTCTACATAATTTTAGAAAATACTTTAAATTGACTTACATAAACTCAGAAAATTTCACTTCAATACAAACTTTTGTTCTCCTTGCAAATGCGTCGCATATGACGCGCCACCCTATATAATTCCATTTCAATCAAAATTTCAATGATTAGAATATAAGCAGAATAGGTGCATAATATGCATTAGATTTATTTATTTCAATAAATTTACTTAGAAAAGAATTAAAAAAATCAAAATATAAAGGAAATTATTAAGAATTTACTAAAATTACTAAAATAAAAAAATTAAAAGCAACGAAAAAAATGGGTAAACATTTTAGTATTTTATCTATAAAACACAATACAGAAGGTATCACATTAATACATTCACAGTAATTGAATTCCGAGGTAAAAATCTCTGGGCACTCCACTAATAAGTAAAAATTAACAAATAAAAAATAATCATATACCTACAGAAAGTTTCAGGGTTTTGGTTTTCCTCATTCAGTAATTGTTATCAGGTAGTAATTGTTAATTTTAAAGTTTTACTTGATATAATGTCATTGTAACAGAACGTCAACGGTTTTTAATAGACGTATCTGTCGAAAAAAACTAAAGCATCCTTGAATAGTTGTAGTTAGATATTTTAAAATAGTATTTTCTTTGTTCTTTGTTCTTCCGACGACGGGAGGAGATATTATCAAGACTTCAATTTAGACGAACTTGGGTTTATATCAAATTGGGAAAAAATCATGTAAAATATAATTCCTGTAGACCGATTTGATGTAGACCCCCTAGATCGATTACCTGCATGACATCGACCGAGATATGTTTTTAAATAACTTTAATAATTAAACAATTAAAATATAACAATCTCGGGTCCATAATCAAACACAGGTCACCGAAGTTCGGTTTCCTCATGGTCATAGCCGGGTTAGTGTAATTAGATTGTAAACTATTGAAAGACGTAACAAGCGATGACTACGGGAAATAGGATGATATAAAAAGAGTATGCTGAAGACAGCGAAATTAGTCGATAGTGAGTTCATGAGTCAGATTAATGATTAATCAACAGTTATTTGGAGTGATAGTTGAAGAGTCAAATAGTCAGTAGTTAAATAAACAGTCTCAGTAAGCCAGGAGTCGGTGAAAACAGTGAAGACGTTTAAAGATGTTTCAGTAAGTACCGACTCAGCATATTCCTAGTAAGTCTTGGCATTTCCCCCAAATTTTTATCCATATTGTATATCTTATATTAAATAAATATATTTTTTGTAATGTTCGTTTTCATTGAAAGAGAGATCCTGGCATAATCGATCCTAGGGAACAACCGCCAAGCTAGGTCGCAACAATATACCCCCTGAAACGTTAAACATTTTTTTCCGTTAAACAAATTTGTTTGATTTTTTTACAGTGCAAGTGGCGAAATATCTAAAGGACTGTTTTGAAGAGACTCTCTTTCTCTTTTCTCTTTCTCTCAATAGTAAATTTGACGGAGTCATTTCGTGAATTAAGATGATTGAGAAAGAGGAAACCATTTTATTATTAAATTGTTCACACCTGCAAATTTTTACTTTTATCTCATTGAAAATATGATAGGTAGAGATGTTTTGTTCATCTCTATTATCAATCACTTTCTTAACAGACGTCTAAAATCAACTTCTAAATTTACAAATCACAATCGATTTCAAATTTTCTTTTTATTACCTACACAGTTCTTTACCAACTTTTTTTTATCACGTCGAAGAACCAAAAAAAGAATCAAAAAACGTCAGATAACTTAATAACAGAAGTTTTAAATAAAACCCTAGATAGGATCCAGATCGCGGAGAGGAGCCGAGAAGAAGAAGAAGTGAAAAAAAAATCCCAAGAAAACTTTCTTAGTCTATCGCCTGGTCGACTTTAAACTTTCCCTGCTACCCCCGATAAAATCGAACGTGTAGAACAGGATGAGCTGGAGATGGGGCGGGAGAGACAAGGAGACCGGGAAGGGGGAGGAGAGGGAGGAGGAGGAGAAAAATCGCTGCCAGAAGTCGCCGGCAATAAATATCCAGGCCGAGGATCTCCGAGGGGGAAAAAGAACCGATAAAAGATCGGGCGACGCCCTAGACGTCGCTGGCGTCCATGCATAAAATGAGCACGTGGGGCTCGAAGTGTTGTCTTTTCTCACTCATCTTCTTTCTTTACATCTTTTTTTAGCACTCTCTTGTGGTATTTTGTTTTGTAATATGGTACATCTTTTCAAATAACCGAACCTATAATAACAACTAAAGGTTTAAGGCCAGGTTGCAGCACAGATTAGGTATGGGGAAATTAAAATAACTTTCGTTGCATCATAATACGACCACCAGCAAACTCCATAAGACGACGTATGGTGTCGTTGATGATGTGCAACGAAAGTTGTTTTAATTTCCCTTTATACTATATGTATACAGATAAAAATCTTATCCCTAATTCGTGGTACGAAAATTGTTTTTATGACGGTGAGCAAACGAGTAAAATTTCCTGTGCGCAAAAATAAACTCGCGTTTAAACAGCGTAATAATTGGGCCGGTCAGGCGCTGTGCACAATTTTAGAGGCCATAAGTGGGCGTGCTTGTGCGCAAACTAGTAACCTAACTAGTGCGCAACTCCGAAAACTGGTACCACGAAAAACAATGCTTTTGACGATAAGTTTATAATCTGTATAATCTGTTGTTGCAATATCACTCCACTGCTCTTCTATACTAATATATAAAATCCTTAAGTGACTGACTCATTGATTAATCACGATCCTGCTCAAACCACTCAACGTAAGAACCTTAATTTTGGCATACAGGTTGATTCTAGGGTGTAGAGGTTCGATAAGAATGGATTTTTCGAAATTCCTGTTCCAAGTGGGTGAAACCACCCCTCAAATATTTCAATATTTTTTATTTAAAAACCGGTCAAGTTTCCGAAAAAACGCTTAAACACGTATATTTTATTTTATTTTTAACATATTTTAAGTTTTTTTAAAAATGTATACAGCGTGTCTGGAAAAATCTGTTCATTGATTAATCACGATCCTGCTTAAAGCGCTTGACGAAAAAAGCAGGTTTTTGGCCAACACAACGGATTGATTGTGGGGTGTAGAGGTTCGATAAGGAGGGCTTTCTCGAGTCTCAAATTTCAAGAGGGTGAAAACGCCCCTCAAATATTACAATACTTGTTATTTAAAAAACGGTTAATTTTTCGGGAAAACCCTTGGACACGCATAATTTATTTTGTTTTTTTACATATTTTGATTTTTTTTTTTAAATCATACAGGGTGTTCCAAAAAGTTGGGTAATTGTTTAACCACGATTATGCTTTATTATGGATTTTTCGAAAGTCAAATTCCGACGAGATGGAACTACCCCTGAAATATTACCAAGTTATAAAAAAAATAAGCCATATTTTTTTTTTCATGCTGACATAAATGTGAGAAAATTTTATCTACTTTGTATGTAAATGGCAATTCTTGCTTTGCTCTATCATCACCATTACAAATGATTAATTCGACGCGAACGAAGTCGCGGGTACACGCTAGTTAATATATACATAGAAGTTTTACCACTAAAAGAGTGGAAACGAAAATGTGGTGGAGTGGGTATACATACCAGTGGGAGAATATATTATATATTTGCTCAGGGGGCGTTAATATTAACAAAAGAGGCCTCGAACAACAGGAAGTTAAAATAAGAATTCAGAACGCAAAATGAGTAATCGGATGCTTAAACTCAGTTTGGTGGGATAGACACATATCCAAGAGGAATAAAAACGACTTGGACAGAGCCTGGTTGAATCCATCTTGTGCTATGGATGTGAGGTATGGACGGTCAACTCTGATTTGCGCAGAAGACTACTTGCCACCGAAATAGACTACCTCAGGCGAAGCGCACGTGTATCTAGAAAAGAATGCGTGCGTAACCAAGTGATAAGAAGAAGAATGGATGCTCAGGACATGGCGGTTGATAGAATAGAGAGAAGATCGCTGAAATGGTTTGGGCACCTCATATACCAGATGATCGATGGCCAAAACGAGTCTTTCAATGGGTTCCGCCGCAACGAAGAAAACGAGAAAGACCACGACGATCCTGGAATGGCGGAATAAGAGAATCCATGGAAACTCGACAATTTGAGGACGATGATGTCTTTGATAGACTAGCTTCAAGACGGAAAACGGGAAGACTGCGTCAGTAGTAGGAGACTTACCCTAATGATTTGTTTATTATTGTAAAAAAAAACTTCTACTCCCTGTATCTCTGAAATTGAGCATTTTAAAACATACATTTATACGAACTTTTTTACTTATTTTTATCTGCAGAATATGCTGCCGAAGTTTCCGGAATACAGTTCAGAACCACCCTGTCGAGCACCCTGTATATTAGATTGAATAACTGAAAATAAACTTTTATTTTGTTTTCTCTTAACAAAATAAAAAATATAATTTTTTTTGGTGCGTTGTTGACTTTACAACTTTTTCTGTCCGTCAAAGTTGTTTAGTTTCTTTTTATCAACACGCAGCTGGAGATATGCGATAATGGAGTTATGGCGTGATGGTTTTGTCTCGCATTGTTTGTTGTGTAATTTTAAAGCAGTTACAGCCGAAACATGGATTGTTTTCAGTTCGGCTTACTGTTAATGGAATAAGAATTATAACGCACAAAAACATATATAAACACGAATACTAAAAGGTAGATAATTTATAATTTCATTAATAGTAATTAATGTAGCGATCAAAAATAGATCTGTTTTTACTTTAATAAATAGGCGCAAATCAAAGGTCATTAAAATAAGGGGTGAATTTTTATTAGCTGAAATCAGTTATAAAAAAGGAAACAAAAAATTCATTATACCGGGTGCGTCTCAAAAGTGGCTCACCCCTATAACTTTTTTATTATTCAGGTAAAAAATTCAGATTTGGTATATCAATATATGACGTAAATTAGGATTGATTGACGTATTCAATTATTTTCTGTCACTTCCTGTTTCACCGGAAATGATTACAACTTTTGATTTTTAAATGGTACTCTGGGTGTTTTGTTGCTTTATTCGATAGAAAATGACACTCTGAATAGAATGACATATCATATGTCAATTTTTGGCATTTTCGAATATGGTTTATGTGAAATTGAAAGATGCGATTCATAACGATAATTTGACTCGAAATACCAAGTGTGTGGTACCAAATTATTCGTAAAAAATTCTTTTTCCAAATATGCTAATGAGCCACGCTCGTTCCGTTTGAAAAAATTGAGATATGATTAAAAATACTAATATATTAGTAGTATTATATAATAAATTAGTCAATTTTAATAAAAATATTAAAATTGACTAATTTATGTCGTATTGTCAAGGATGGAATTATTCATATTTAATATTAATATATTTCGTAAATTAATAATTCGATTGAAAGGAAGTATAAAATAATTAAAGTTCATTGGCATTTACGCAACAAAAGTAAAGTTTTAAAAATCAAAGTTATAAGCATAATTGGCAATTGCGAAAATATTTCCTTTCAATACTACGAATTTATAAAATCATCAAATCAGCACTAACGCGGTCATCGCACCGGTCATCGCACCGATAGACCAATAATGCTGATTCGATGATTCGACGTAACGAACCAATAAATACAAAAATGTCACCTGTTGGGGGGGACAGTCGACAGTCGACAGTCGATAGTCGATAGTAAGTTCGATAAGGTCGCGGTCGAGATTCCGGGCATTGGCGTTACACTACCCTGACACTACCCTCGAGCCAGTGATGATGTTCGTCCATAAACATAATATGTAAGTACACATTTAGTTTTATAATTATTTTATTATTCGTAGATTAATTAAATTGATTATTAAGTTAAATTGAAGTATTTATTATTTGCTATGCCCCTAGTCATAACCCACAAAATGGGGTGTGACATATGTGGTGGAGGCGCCGGGTACTCTTTTTGAATAATTATAATAAAATAAAAATTATATAATTAATTAAATAAATATTATGACTATTTATAATTATATTGATGTTAGTTAATTTACGAATAATAATTATGTTTATGTTTATTGATTTACAAATGCTATTCTTTCCAAATTATAACTATAATGTTTTAAGATAATTTAATCACAGTATACTACTCCAGTTTTTCTTATTTATTTATTTTTTTTTTTTTATTTCTAAACACGTATTTATAACTTCATAGAGAAAGACGAGTTTTTAAGGAAAAAAGGGATTATTTGCTTGACCAGTCCTTATTACGTAGGAAATAATTTATGGGTAGATCTGGTAACAAGAAAAAGTAATACAATTAAAATATATAAAGGGACTACATTAGGCTTTTTAAAACAACCATGCAATTATAATATTTTAGACTTACCCTTATTACAAATAGAAGAAAAGAAGGATGAGGGTGAAATCGTCACGATGGCTGATCACAAGATCGAACATATAAAAAACAAGAAAATAAAAGATGAATTACACGGACTCCTCGAAGAATTTAACGATGTGTTCTCTAAGTCTCCAAAATATATGGGACGAACTGAACTAGTAGAGCACTCTATAGACGTTGGTGATGCAGAAACCTATAAAGAGGAAAGCCTACAGGGTGTCTCAAAAGAACGAGAAATTATAGACGACCAAATAAAAGAAATGGCGAAGTACGACATAATAAGGCCAAGTAATTCTCCATGGTCTAGTCCTGTAGTATTAGTAAAGAAAAAATCCGGCGAAACGAGATTCTGTGTTGATTACAGACGGCTGAATGAAGTTACGAAGAAGTCGACTTATCCAATTCCTAATATAGATGACATACTTACATATATGGGTAAAGCTCGGTATTTTTCGTCACTCGACATGTTTTCTGGATTTTGGCAGGTAAAAATAGAGGAGGAGTCTAAACCACTAACAGCATTTCAAGCTCAAGGTCATGGCTTGTGGGAATTCAACTACATGAGTTTCGGTCTTTGTAATGCACCCGCCACATTTCAACAGTTAGCTGATAAAGTTTTAGGGATTTAAAATGGAAAAGAAATTCTCATATACCTAGATGATATTATAATTTTTCCGAAACAATGGAAGAACATTTAAATAAATTAAGAAAAGTTTTTACACGCCTTAGAAATGCAGGGCTTACATTAAAACCCAAGAAATGCGAATATTTGAAAGAAGAAATTAATCTCTTAGGCTATTATATATCGTCAAATGGTATTCTCCCCGATGAAAATAAACTGGTGGCAATAAAGAATTTTCCAGAGCCCAAGTCAGTAAAAGATGTACAAAGCTTTATTGGGTTATGTAATTACTATAGAAAATTTATAGAAAACTTTTCGAAAATAGCACATCCGTTACATAAAGTAACGAAAAAGAAACTAGATTTGTTTGGGAGGACGAACACAAATCAACGCATTCAACACACTAAAAGAAAAACTCATAAGCCCACCAGTCTTATCCCATTACCAACCTGACAAGAACTGTGAATTAAGAGTAGATGCTTCCCGAATAGGTATAGGCGCAGTTTTGCTCCAAGAAGATAGTCAGAAAAAATTACATCCCGTAGCATATGCTAGTCGCAGCTTATCTAACGCCGAAAAGAATTATACTATAACTGAATTAGAAGGATTAGCAGTTATTTGGGCTCTAACGTATCTTAGGCATTTAATATATGGGAAACCTGTTAAAATCGTAACTGATCATCATGCTCTTTGCTGGTTAAAATCATTAAAAGATCCAACAGGTAGACTAGCCAGATGGTCCATTAAACTTTCGGAGTTCGAATACAATATAGTTCATAAAAGCGGTGTATCGCATAGAGATGCCGACTGTATGAGCCGCCACCCCGTTTTAGTACCTACTTTCCTTATAGAAGCTACAGATATCTCAAGTGCTCAAAGACAGGATAGTAAAGTTAACGAACTAATTACAGGAATTTTAAATCCAGAAAATGCTTCTATAGGTATAAGAAGACGTGCAAAAAATTTCAGACTTGACGATGGCGTCTTATATAAAATAAACACCAGCCACCAAGGAAGAGAAAATTTACTAGTCATAGCGAAACAACTTGTTGGAGAAGTCATTTATTCGAATCATTCTGAACCCTTGAGCGGACATCTGGGTACTGCTAAAACACTACATAAAATAAGAAGTAGATATTATTGGGATGGACTTCAAAAAGATGTGGAAAGGTTTATAAAAGGATGTCCTGATTGCCAGGCAAGAAAAGGGCAACAAAACAGAAAGCCTATAGGTTTACTACAACCGATACCAGTTGGTATACCCTTTGAAAAAGTAGGTATAGATATTTTAGGACCATTCAGAAGAAGCAGCAATGGAAAGACTGTAATTGTAGTAGCTACAGACTACGCTACACGTTGGGCCGAAACTGAGGCTTTACCTAGCGGAAAAAGCCGGCCCAGTAGCAAAATTTATACTAGAAAATTATAACTAGACATGGTGCTCCTAAGCATCTTCTGAGTGATCGAGGAAAGTTTTCCAATCGGATTTAGTCAGAGAATTATTAAAACGAATGGGCACCACTAGTCAATTTACAACCGCTTATCACCCATCTACAAATGGTTTAACAGAACGATTAAATAAAACTATTGCGGACATGATTTCTATGTACACGAATAGTAACCAAACAAATTGGGATCAATTTCTTCCACACGTAACATTTGCGTACAATTCCGCAAAACAAGATACAACAAACTTCTCTCCCTTTATGTTGGTATATGGCAGAGAGCCTATTTTACCAACAGAAGCAACCTTATTACCCCCTCCCAACCCCAGAATAGTCACGAATTGCGAGATACCGCCCTGGCAATTCGAAATATGGCTGTCGAAAATATAAAACGTCGTCAAAATATTGACAAAGTTCGCTACGACTTTAAACACAGGCACATTGAATATGAGGAAGGTGACCAAGTAAAAGTCTTTACCCCCGTACGGAAAATCGGTAGAAGTGAAAAACTTTTTGTTAAAATGGTTTGGACCATACTATATAATCAGAAAGGTTTCTGATGTAGATTATGAAATACAGAAGGGTTCATCCAAGCAGTCCAAAAGGGATATAGTGCATGTTAGTAGAATCCTACCTTACCATGACCCGTGGACTCCCGAGGCAATACCAGTAAATCATTCATACGTATAATGATTAATTCATAATTGAAAACAACTAACCTACAATTATATTTGAATAAGGAAATGGATAGATAATAATAAAATTATATATAGGATAATCATTAATATTACCGTTATCTTACGAATAAGATTAGTTTAAAACGCTGTTCCCTCAAAAAGAAAAAAAAAAATCTAAATTTCTCGAGAAGAGTTAAAGAGTGTATCTTATTAAGTACATAATTAAAATAAATTGATATATAATTTTATTTTGAAACAAAAATAAACATATAATATAGTAAGTAAGAAAAATGAAATCTAATCGTTTAGCGATAATAACATATATGAATATATGAATATACATATATTTCATATTTCTGTATATTATATAATAATGCTAATATATTCGTATAATGAAAAAAAAAAAAAAAAAAAAAAATAAAGATATAAGGAGTTAAATAAATAAGAATGTTTATCCTAGGTTTGTTTGTTTATTGGCAACAGCGAGAACACATAACATAAACGAAGAAAATTACAATGTTGAAGTAAGCGCAGGTGCGTACTGGAAACCGTTACCAGATACAAAAATATATGAGGCAACAATTCCGCTAACTTACCAAACAAGTTGGGATGAAGATCAGATTAACACTACCGTGCCATTGAAAAATGTTTGTCAGAACTCTGTTTTGAATGACAAAGAATGCATTATATTATACCAAATGGGGCAACTTTCAGAAGCATTTTCAGAAGAATTTAATATGCTTAATGAAAATTGGAATACTAAGGCGATGAGATACGAAGATCCGCCAACAGTAAGACGAAGAAGAGCGCTAGACTTTATAGGATCAGGATTGTCTTGGTGCTGTGGAGTGGCAACAATGCAAAAATTGAATTTAGTCGAAGAAACTGAGAAACATGTGGTTCAAAGGTTAAATAAAATCAACGAAGGTGTTTCCGAAACTATAAAAAAGATTAGCGAAGACTCGAAACATTTCAAAGAATATGAAAAATCAGTAGCAAAGGCATTTGAAACCACAGAAACTAGAATAAAATACATTGAGAGATATACTGAAGAAATTCAGAAAAACATAAAAAACTCTGTAGACAAACAAGAAGTATTAACGTTAAACATGCTTTATAACCAATATCTAAGTTTAAAGAGAATCGTACTCCTAACAAGAGCATTAAGAAGACATGCCATTATAAACTCATGCAAAGACCATAAAATACCGTCCGATTTAGTTAATCCACGAATTTTAATAAAAGACTTAAACGAATTGAATAAAGAAATATTTCCCTCAGGTCAAGGACTGGCCATCCAAACACCTGAGATATCAAGATACTACGAAATTCCTATTTGCGATTGTTCATTCACAAGTACTAAATTATTCATACACATCAAAGTTCCGATAATCCAAAACAACCGACAATGGCAGTTATATGAGTTAGTAACTACACCATTTGCATGGTTTAATCAGACATGTTCAATATCACACGAACCACTTTACATGGCAGTATCGGTAACAAAACATCTTAAAGATAGCATGAGACAGATATCGGGAACAGGTCTACACCAGTGTAAACCCTATCACGACAAATTGTGCTACATCCCTAGATTCTCTGCAGATAGTCTACAAGGGCCACAATGCGCGAAAAAGTTATATACAGGAGCAACAGTACAAGAAATAAGCCAGTACTGCCCAATGAATTGCCACTCCGCAACAGCGATGATCATATCCGAAATAGACGAGGAAATATATGTACTAACACACATCAAAAACGATTTAGAGATATCATGTGACATACAGACAGGCATCAGCCAATACAAAATATCATCAAACTTTGCAGGTCAAGGCGCTATAAAAATTCATCTACCTTGCAATTGTCATTTACATTCCACTAACGAAATTATTATACCAAAGAAATTTCCGTGCGTAGAATATCTAACTCCATTCAATACAAACGTAGTTCATATTATACCTGCAGTTTGGTCAAATCTAAAATCTTTTATTCTTAAACCAAAGATGTTACACGTCTCTCCAACTTTCAAAAATTTATCTGAATGTTTAAATTCAAACTGGACCCTTCAGGTGCCGCATCTCAACTTAACCTCAACTAAAACTAATATCGATACAGTCATAGATTCAATTAAAAATTCGTTTCCAATATTTGATTCTTATAGTGATACCTATGGCGCTCACAGTGATACTTTATTCATGATATGGAATATCGTATTATCTGTCTTAGTAATATATCTCTTATGTAATCGTAATAGACTAGCAGTTGCAACGTCATTAATTCAAATGGTTCACGGTCAAGGTGCGAAACTTGATCACGACACGTCTCATGACATACTTTTTGGGCTAGTTTGCACTTTTTTCATTGTTTTCTTTTTATGTTTAGTTATTTACTGTATTTGGCATTACTTTATAAAGTTAAAAAGGCAAAATAATAGGCGTTTAAAAAATTTAAATAGATGTAATTTTAACAATGAAAATAAAAATATTAAACTCTCTTGCGTATCTAGCGAAAATCGAACATTTCATTATAATTTAGAGCCAAATGATAATCAGAACCTCCTATCTCTATCTCCTGGGGATAAAATAAATGCAACTATTGAATGCATACAAATAGAATAAGTATTGTGTATACGTGTATTGGAAAGGCAACTCTGTATGCCCAAGTTAGTCTTCTTCAAAATAAAATCAAGATGGAATATTGAAATAATTGGAAAAAAGATATGTTTTTCTTAACATAAAATATTAATGATGTCTTTATTAATGACATGTATTATTGGAGCTCCCCTAGTGTGTAGGTTTTAAATTGATATTTAACCCTAACTGCGCGCAAACTCTAGGACAAATATCAATTTGAAACGAAAAGTATTGAACCACTAGAGTTAATTATTTAGCGCTTAATATAAAAAATAAAAGAAATAAAGTAAATTATTATAAACCCAAATGTAGGTAGGAGATAGAGGGCATACAAATTAGGTAGGAGTGTTCATAAATCCTACAAATTTGCAACGAAAATATAAGTTTATTGTTTGTTTTACGCCCAATCATATAAAATTTTTATATTCTCCCTTGCCGTCAAGAACAAAAAAAAATGATATTCTGAACTAAGTTGAAAAATGAAATTAAACAAACAAACTTAAAATAGGATTAAGTTTGATATACTTTAAGAACTAGTTTATAAGACATAATAATTTAATACAATAAGCTGTAAGTAAGAGCACATATTTACTCTTTGTTCTCTTTTTTCATGTAATTACTGGTCAAAACTGCCAATACCAAGCAACAAGTCAAGGAACACCACTGAGAAGAATCGACGTATGGACTCAACCCCGAAGGAGAAAGAAGAATGTAGTACCACACCATCATGCCTATACGATGCAAACTGCCTACCCTTGTTTATGAAGCTTTGTGAACAGTACACTATGGTAATGCAGTCCGAAGCAAGTAGTCCAATTCAAAAATGGGTTCAGAACGTGCTGTCAAATTTGGTTTGGCGATATAAGCAGCTACAGGAAGAGTTATTGTCTTGTCTAAAAACTGGTCTCTTCTTCGAAAGATGAATTCGACGCCAATCCAGATGACAAACAAAATCATACTGGAATTTTGTTTCCATTGTCAGCCTACACCGATATCAAGAAACAACTCCCTAAGGACGCAAGTATTGAGAAACAGCTTACCAAAACAAAGAGCTTTTCAAAGTGCAGGGAACGGGAGGCATGTGTGCATTCGTTAGGTTTATGATGTGAAGGTGGATACTACAATCAAAACTTCAGTTTTCAGCCTCCGTGAGCAGCCGACGAGATTTGTGGGTGGGTGTTTTATGAACGAAGTCAGTGCAAAGTATTGAAACTTAAAAACTATATAGGTATTGTGCAGTTCACGTTAGTGCCAGTATTAAAAGACATTTTTTTTTGTCTATATGTAAACGGCTAATCGCCATCCTTAAACTTATAGAGAAGCTTTTTTTTATATTTTTTTTTAGTTAGTAATTTCTTTAAAAACATTTTTTTTAATTTTTTTTTAATATTGTATACTTAAAACATTTTTTTATTATGAAACGTTAAGCACAATTTATTGCAATGTATAATAATTATTGTTAAAAAGTATAATTTCATAAATCTTGAATTATCGCTGGGGTCCAGCTTTAGAGGTGCGGGGGAAGTGTCAAGGATGGAATTATTCGATATATAAAATAACATATTTAATATTAATATATTTCGTAAATTAATAATTCGATTGAAAGGAAGTATAAAATAATTAAAGTTCATTGGCATTTACGCAACAAAAGTAAAGTTTTAAAAATCAAAGTTATAAGCATAATTGGCAATTGCGAAAATATTTCCTTTCAATACTACGAATTTGTAAAATCATCAAATCAGCACTAACGCGGTCATCGCACCGGTCATCGCACCGATAGACCAATAATGCTGATTCGATGATTCGACGTAACGAACCAATAAATACAAAAATGTCACCTGTTGGGGGGACAGTCGACAGTCGACAGTCGATAGTCGATAGTAAGTTCGATAAGGTCGCGGTCGAGATTCCGGGCATTGGCGTTACACTACCCTGACACTACCCTCGAGCCAGTGATGATGTTCGTCCATAAACATAATATGTAAGTACACATTTAGTTTTATAATTATTTTATTATTCGTAGATTAATTAAATTGATTATTAAGTTAAATTGAAGTATTTATTATTTGCTATGCCCCTAGTCATAACCCACAAAATGGGGTGTGACAGTATACTAACATACCAAATCTCGTTTTTTTTATCTGATAAAGTAAAAAAAGTTATCACTTTTAAGACGCACCCGGTATAGAAACCTCCCCAAACACAAAATCATAAAAAATTCTCTGCAGAAATGCATCATTTACTTTTTTCCGACTTTACATGAAAACATGTTCCTGCTTTACAATCTAAGCAATTTTCTAAACATAAAACACACAAGAAATTTCTTGCGGAAATATGCCATTTTCATCTTGAGATAAAATAGTGTTAACTTTAGAAGAACTGAAATCAGTCACATAAATACACCTTGCGGAAAACAGTCCGAAGCAGGTCAAGGTCATGCTTCCTCGTCTCGGCTTGTCTCCGGCTGTTTCGGCTTGTTTCCGCTTGTCTCGACCACCACAAAGTTTGACCCTGATTTCGCGAAGTCGTCCGAAGAATGTAGACGCGCGTAAGTTTGGTTAAAATTGGTCGAACAAATTTTCAAAATAAATAACCGATCATGGCTGGTCTCAAGCGATATGTTCGGAGTTTGCGGCCGAGACAAGTTAAGATTCCTCACAACATAAAGAACAGTAAACACTTAGTTTACTTAAGTATTTTCAGAAATGTTTCGCGAAACATCTCGGGCTGTAGAAGGTTTTTAAAGGGAATCTGGTCGAAAATTTAAAAAAAAAATCAAATACGACTACGTTAAAAATACTTGTCATTATCTTCAAATTAATAATACATCATCAATCATATAAGACATCTATCTATAGATCTCCTTTGAAATGTAAATTAATTTTTTACTAGAATCTAATTTCTTTACGATTTCTATTTTTATCTCTTTTGAGCTTTTTGTATATCGTCCTACGCTTACGAAACACATTTATACGAATAAATTTGAGGTTTTTTTCATGTTTTAGATCTCTTTTCTACAGGGTGTTTCAAATAACATGTTCCATCTCTCACATAAAAAGAAGATTAAAGTTATATTTTTTTCGATTTATTATAATTTTCTTCCAAGTGCTTTTAGCGATACGAATAAAATTTGGAGGGTAAAAGGTTATTATGAGTACATTTTTATGCTAAAAAAGTGTTGACAGATTCACTAGGGACGTACAGGGTGGATTAAATTAGACGCTTTTAAAATTAAACATCCTTTCCTATAGGAGATAGACAACTAATATCTTTGTCTGGAGTTCAATTTTTATCAATCGTGACATGATGGTGAAAACCGCACATCGATATCTGTTAACGTTTCGAAGTTAGGGGGTGTTTTTCACAAAATTGTGGCATTTTTAACAAATTGTTGTAACTTTTTCGCTATGGAAAATTTCGTATTTTTGTGAAAACTTTTCCAAAGCACCTTTTTACGTAGAATTTAATGGTTTAAGTATAATTCTTTTTAAATTAATAATTTAAGAATTATCAACAGAAAATTTGATGTTTTATATGGGACAGCCTGTATATTTTTAATTCATTGAAAGTAATTTAAAATTACCTTTCCAAAAATATAGCATACTTAATATTTTGCTCGATTCCTCTTCAAGATATAGAGTTTTTAAAAATTCACCCACTTTGAACGGCGCCGGCTGTAATGCAAAGAAATTCCAGCCGTGAGCAGCAATTAAAAGGAAAATAATATTTGCAATGAGAAATGCAGAATTTTATAACAATTTAAATTATATTTAACATCAAGACATTTAAGCTATATCTAATAACAATAAAAATTATTAGTAAACCAAGACTTGAGGTTTTGCTACAGGTTTTCGATATATCGACCGTCTTCTGTTATGGACAGACGGGACCGTTTCTGAACATTTCTCGCGGAGTTCATTAACTCAGCTGGGGTGGAAGATACCCTCGCATAACCGCTAAGTACTTCTAATTCTAGTCTAGATTATGCGGGCAATTTAAAAATAAGAACCTTTATTCTTTGGCAAAGATAAAAATCTACTAAGGATAACAGGCACTAAGTCCGGCGGCCTCAATGGCCAACGGCTGGTATCTTCGTTAGCTATTCAATTATTCTCGAAATTGGCTGCAAAAATTTGTTGATAACTTCAGCGTTCTGAGGTGGTGTCTGGCTGGAAAAATATGTTTTCGACTTCCATTAGGGGCCGATCATCAATAAGGGGTCCAAAGCCTACTTGTTAAAAGTGGCAAACTTTTAAAAATTCTGTATTTCGAAGGGGACTATAACAAAATATCAAGTGTGCTATATTTTTGGAAAGGCAATTTTAAGTTATTTTCACTTAATTGAAAATATACAGGGTGTGCCAAATAAAAAATCAATTTTTCTGTTGATAACTTTTAAATTATTAATTAAAAAAACTATACTTAAACCATTAAATTCTATGTAAAAAGGTGCTTTGGAGATGTTTTCACAAAAAATAAAAATGTCCCATAGCAAAAAAGTTGCAGCGATTTGTAAAAAAGCAAATTTTTGAAAAACATCCCGTAACTCAAAAAATGTAACAGATATCGATGTGCGGTTTTCACCATCATGTTTTTGATAAAAATTGAGCTACAGACACCGATTTTTGTCTAAAAAATACTAATAGGGTGTTTTCCTTTAAAAGCGTCGAATTTGACCCACTCTGTACATATGGGCTATATATCACTGGAATATTTTCCTAAAAAAAAAACAATGTGCGCCATTTTTTACAATTATTATAAAAATAAAAATGTCCTATATTGATACGGTCACGATAAATATTGATAATAGTTGCTTCCATAGACACCTGACTTGAACCTCACAATTTTTTGTAGTGCGAGCCTTTAACGGGATTAGTTTATTACATAAAATAAATCCACTTTAAAACATAAAAAATACCACAGTCTTTTTCTCACATTTTCTATTTTTATCTTTTCTGTCTATCCATCCCACACTTAAGAAATAAAATTTCTGCGTATAAATTTTCGGGTCCCGGATCCCTCTCGTTTTTTCTCCGCACATATCCGTCCCTTTGCCAGTCACCGGGGTATATTAAATCCGAATTTGAATCGGGAGACGTCGGCAAACACGGGGGGCGGTATGATTTCCTTTCAGTCACCTTTCCGTCGTTCGCCGCGACCGACAGGGACCAAATTACGCTGAAAGGAAGTCCTTGTTACTTGTCGTCCCTGCTACGGAATCGATATAGGGAGATGCCCTTTTTCCCGTGGATTTGGGTGGATCCTATTTAGTTTCTTTTATCGGATTTAACGTTTTTCGCTCGGCGTCATTTTCTGGTTTAAGCTTCATTGAGAACCTCGCAATTAGTGGAATAAATTAGTGGTTTCAATTACACTTTATATTTTTTAGTTGTTTTTTAAACAATGTTTAAAAAACAATGTTTAAACAAATTAAAAATAATAGAATATCCTAGCAACAGCTTGCGTAGTCAGTTGTATCCATAGAGAAAGCCTAATATTTAGCTTATAAAACAATCAACTTTTGATTTCTAACCAAAATTTCTCTTGACGGAAGATAAATCAAAGGCCAAAATGACATTTCTCGCAAATTTTGAAGTATAATTAGTGGCAAAGTTAAAAGTTTGTCAACTTTTTCTACTTATTGAAAATGTCTACCACTAATTTTGACGTTCTGAATGCTTACATTGAAATTAAAGGAACAAATTTATTCACCACAATACATCAAACCACTGTACCGTTGACTGAAAGAATTGGGAAGATACGCTACCTAATGGGCGAATTCGTCGCAAGCCTGATTTGATTTCCCCTTACGTCTCAAGTGCGGTACGATGGAGACACCAATCGCGCTATGGTCAACGCATAAAATACTTATTTTCTCTAATTCGGCCAGCGCAAGCATATCGTAGACGGTGTGGATCTGAAAGTGACAGTGTTGCCATATTAAAATGTGTAATATCTGTAATACGTTTGGCGAAAATATCTTTGGACGAAAAATCCGCGTTTATGTATTAACAGCGATCAGCTACATAAATTTATACTAGCGATCTTCATATCCAAGCCAACTCTGACGCCTTTTGTTGTTTAATCATATATTATTATTTTAAATTGTTTAATGATAGAAAATCCGTATTATTAACGTAGTGTACCCAAAATCCGTAAATCTACGGATTAATCAGTAGTTCTGGCAACGCTCTCTCCGGCAACCACTCACTCTGTCGACTAAAATCAGTACTGCGGTACAGTATTCTCGAGGGGTGTCTCACTATTGGAATTACCTGCACATTTTCTTGGCAGTCGCTGGCAGTCATTGGCAGTCTTATGGCAGTCGCCTATAATAATTACATGGCAGCCATAGGCGGGTCCGTTACAGTAGCCCCCCCTCCCCCCGGTTCTCCAAACTCTTTAATATTTTAGCACTGTATTGCACCCACCTAGCACTACCTAGCACCCTACTTACAGAGCTAGCACCACAACCACTAGTGAATTACAGGACATTTTTACCGGGGGGGGGCTAATGTAACGCTAGCCCCCCCCCTATTGAATATTTCACTTAAAACTTTAGCACTGTATTGCACCCACCTAGCACTACCTAGCAACCAATTTACAGAGCTAGCACTACACTCCCAGAAGAGTTATAGCATATTTTCACCTGGCGCACAGTGGGGCGGATGGCAATTCTAGTGGGACAAAATATCGGGTCCGTTACAGTAGCCCCCCCCCCCGTTTCTCCAAACTCTTTAATATTTTAATATTTTAGCACTGTATTGCACCCACCTAGCACTACCTAGAACCCTACTTACAGAGCTAGCACCACAACCCCTAGCGAGTTACAGGACATTTTTACCGGGAGGGGCTAATGTAACGCTAGCCCCCCCCCTGTTGAATATTTGCCATAAAACTTTAGCACTGTATTGCACCCACCTAGCACTACCTAGCACCCAATTTACAGAGCTAGCACTACACTCCCAGAAGAGTTATAGCATATTTTCACCTGGCGCACAGTGGGGCGGATGGCAATTCTAGTGGGACAAAACAACGGGTCCGTTACAGTAGCCCCCCCCCCGGTTCTCCAAACTCGTTAATATTTTAGCACTGTATTGCACCCCCCTAGCACTACCTAGTACCCTACTTACAGAGCTAGCACCACAACCCCTAGCGAGTTACAGGACATTTTTACCGGGAGGGGCTAATGTAACGCTAGCCCCCCCCGGTTGAATATTTCTCTTAAAACTTTAGCACTCTATTGCACCCACCTAGCACTACCTAGCACCCAATTTGCAGAGCTAGCACCACACCCCCAAAAGAGTTATAGTGTATTTATTATTTCGCTTTATTTTTATTTCTATTAAAACTTTAGCACTGTATTGCACCCACCTAGCACTATCTAGCACCTAACTTACAGAGCTAGCACCACACCCCCCAGAAGACTTATAAGTGGTTATAGCCAATGCACCGCCTAAAATTTTTTATTTAGAATATTTTTGGACGGTGGCCATAGTTAAGTCTGTGGTTATAGCATATTTTCACCTTGCGCACAGAGCGGCGGACGGTAATTCTAGCGGGACAAAACCGTTTTGTTAGAAATAAGCCAAAAAATGTGTACTGATGAATTAATAGTAGGCATTCCAATAGATATAAAAATGCATCAATTATTTTTTGGTTATATATATTCTTTGTATGTATTTCGATACATTTTTATCAACTAAAGGTCGTTTTCTGCTCAGCAAGGCAGAAGTTATACGAAAACAAAATATTTACAAGTGCTTATACATTCTATTCCAAAACCAAATTTGTTATTTACTTTTATACTACACGTATATTATTCGTTAAAATATTTCGTGCTTTTGTTCTGCAGATATCAAACTTTCACTTGTTTTATCAAATATCGATATATTGAATCATGTAGATCTTTTGAGTTACCAATAGTTACCAAAAGTAGTAAGCAATTTTGATGCTAGAATATTTGTAGTTTCCATGCCGATATTTATTTGTACCGGGCGTTGCCAAATTGTTGAAAAAAACATAATTTTTTAGGAGTCTCTCGCCAATTCACCGGTTAGGTTAGGTTGAAGTTAGCTGCCAAGAATTTTTGAAGCGCTCAAGAAAAAAAGCGTTTTAAAATCAACAGCTAAGACCAGTTTGACCGTTTTGTGGGATGTCGTGATGCAATTTTTGGATCCCAACTTTCTTAGTGACAGACCCATTTGCAATCATTTTCCATTGTTTTATATCGAAAATAGAAAAAGTTGCTTTTCCTTAAGCAATTTTCGCAAATAGAATAAATCGTCGCTAGAAAGCATTTTATTAGTTACAGGGAATTCAAGCTGAACTGGTGGACGCTTAAAAGTTTAATTTCAATCGGCTAGTATAAACACGAAACAAAGACTTGTTAAAGGGTTAATAGAGGACCTTTCAAAAAGAAGATTGGGTTTTGCAAGTACTGTGAGCTTTAGGTCTAGTGGGAGTAGGGATGCTGCTGTAATAATATAAATATAAACTCTGAAACTCTATCAGGCACTGAGTACAAAAAAATAAATGAATGACACCAATAGTCAGTTCGGCAATTTTCCTCAAGACAAAAACACCCACATGATGTTCTAGTTAAATAAAACATGATGATATGCAAAAGCCTTTTTTAAATTTCTTATAACTTCTAATAAAATTAAATGATTTATTAGCATTAATAAAAGTTTAAACTATTGTCTTAGATCCTTACTATATATATATATATATATATATATATATATATATATATATATATATATATATATATATATATATATAAAAATATAAATATAATGACACCAATAGTCAGTTCGGCAATTTTCCTCAAGACAAAAACACCCACATGATGTTCTAGTTAAATAAAACATGATGATATGCAAAAGCCTTTTTAAATTTCTTATAACTTCTAATAAAATTAAATGATTTATTAGCATTAATAAAAGTTTAAACTATTGTCTTAGATCCTTACTATATATATATATATATATATATATATATATATATATATATATATATATATATATATATATATATATATATATATATATATATATATATATATATATATATATATATATATATATATATATATATATATATATATATATATATATATATATATATATATATATATATATATATATATATATATATATATATATATATATATATATATATATATATATATATATATATATATATATATATATATATATATATATATATATATATATATATATATATATATATATATATATATATATATATATATATATATATATATATATATATATATATATATATAAATTAAAATTAAACATCTATTTTATTTATTTTTTTAATAAAATAATATTTTTTAAAATAAAATATACAGGGTGTAACAAGATTACAAAGTAATTAAGAAATAACTGTTAAATAGAGTTTTTTGTAAGTGTTTCACCTGATATAATTTTATTTATTTGGCAATAGTTTACAGTACGGTTTTTGTGTCATGTATATTATAACAGTTTTATGCCCATTAGTTTTATTATCTCGTATTACGAGATAATAAAGTCCCAAACATCGCTGATGTTTTGTCCCACTAGAATTGCCATCCGCCCCACTGTGCGCCAGGTGAAAATATGCTATAACTCTTCTGGGAGTGTAGTGATAGCTCTGCAAATTGGGTGCTAGGTAGTGCTAAGTGGGTGCAATAGAGTGCTAAAGTTTTAAGGCAAATATTCAACCGGGGGGCTAGCGTTACATTAGCCCCCCCCGGTAAAAATGTCCTGTAACTCGCTAGGGGTTGTGGTGCTAGCCCTGGAAGTAGGGTGCTAGGTAGTGCTAGGTGGGTGCAATACAGTGCTAAAATATTAAAGAGTTTGGAGAACCGGGAAGGGCTACTGTAACATACCCGCCACAGGCAGTCTTCTTCATAGTCATTGGCAGTCGCTTAGCAGTGGAAGGATATTTTGGCAGTACGTGTACATTTTTTACCCGAGTGAGGCACCCCTCGAGTATTCTTTATCCGCTGCACTGTAAACGACTATCAGAAAGCAGCGCAGCAGAACTAAACCAAATCTCGAATTTAACTTTTTTTTAACAAAAAATATTTTTTGCTAAAATTTTACTTTTTTTTAACAAAAAATATTTTTTGCTAAAATTTTTAGAGCCACTGGATCTTTTCTGGGTTTTCTTCTTGTAAATTTAATCTACTACCTATGTTGCCATATTATCAACAAATCATGTTTTTTAACTAAAAACTAAAAAAAATTTTCAAAAAATACCGAATTTCCAAAAAAAAATTTCGCGAAAAAACTTCAGGCGTGTTTCGTGCACTTATATATTATATTATTTTGCACTTATTTCTGGGACACCCTGTATAATAATCCATTGAAATAAAAATGAAAATAATTAGTTCACTCATAAATGATATCATTATATGCATTCTTTCATCCCCCAAAAAAAGAAGGAAATCATATTTTTCTTGGAGGAAAAGGTAAATATAACGGTAAGAGATCGTAAAAGTGATTTACACTTTTACGAATACGAGGCGAAAAGCAACGTTTCGGCTTTGGAAATAGCCATATTTAGATTTTACGAGGGGGTTACTCGCGCCTACGGTCTTTCCGCCGGCGAATAATAAAAATATGAACTGTTTTGTGCGGGCAATTTATGCGGACGGACCGTGCCCTTTGGATTGAGTCCTTTTTCCCGGAACGCGCTCCATATTTAAAGGCTTGTTTGAATAAAAAAATATGGCCAGTAAAATTTTTATCCAAGCGGTAAATCAAATCTATGGTAAACCTGTCGAAAAATGCGTATCTTAGATAGGAACTATCGGAAACAAAAAATATCTTTATCTGATAGTCAAGTAGCGTTAAAAGCGATCAACTCAGTATCAATCAATTCGAAGTTGGTCAAAGATAGCCTATAGAGAAGCTGAAGAAATTGGGCAAAGAAAACAAAATCATCCCACTCTCGGCTGCACTGCAAATCTTGGATTTTTGGTCTAATTTCAAAAATTTTATGTGAAAAACTTCTTTTTTAATTTTACAAGAATTTGCCAATTTTCGAGTCATGTCATCGAGGTGAAAAAAAATCGTAATTTTTAACCAATAGCAGCAAATTCAGGTGATAGAAGCAAAGATTACTGATGGTAGCCCGTTTGCCAGTCAAATATTCATCTAGTACTCATATATTTAGTTAAATGTTTTGAATAAATTTATAGCTTTTTTTCACGAAAGTTAAATTTTCTTGTTAAACAATTGGCTTGCGTGATGCCCCCCCCCCCAACTATGAATAATTCTTCCGTATATCGAGATGACAGCATTTCTGTACATTTTCTCTCCCTATATAATTACTCAATTTAAGTTATAATTTTTGGTATAGTTATAATACGTTCGTTTTATAATTTGATCTGAGACCATATAGGAGCAATGTCTAAACAAAACAATGGCTATATATAGGCTATGAAAATACATTTTGACATTTAGTATTGTGCAAATAAGTTTCAAGCATGTACAGGGTGGGTCAAATTCGACGCTTTTATATGGAAACACCCTTTTCTACAGGAGGTAGACGAAAACTAATATCGGTGTCTGGAGCTCAATTTACATCAAAAATATGATGGTGAAAACCGCACATCAGTACCTGTTACCGTTTCGGAGTTACGGGGTGTTTTTCAAAAATGTGCGTTTTTAACAAATCGCTGTAACTTTTTTGCTATGGAAAATTTTGTATTTCTATGAAAACATTTCCAAAGCACCTTTTTACGTAGAATTTAATGGTTTAAGTATAATTTTTTTAAAATTAATATTTTAAGAGTTATCAACAGAAAAATTGATTTGAAAAACACCCCGCAACTCCGAAACGGTAACAGATATCGATATGCGATTTTCACCATCATGTTTTTGACAAAAATTGAGCTCCAGACACCGATATTAGTTTTTGTCTATCTCCTATAGAAAAGGGTGTTTCCATTTAAAAGCGTTGAATTTGACCCACCCTGTACAGTGTTTTCATTTTAATTTGTCCCACTTTTAAAAGACTGTAAAATATTTATTTTTTGAGTTAAAAGGTCGAGTAAAAAAGAAAATTGTAGTGCTTTTCGTTAAGTTTTATGCCGTTGAGTCAGAAATTGCATAAACTGTCAAATGTAAAAAATTAATTACCGACATAACTTACTTTTTTTAAATTGTACACCCTATATATCATTAAATATTTAAAAGATTGTATTTTCCTGATTACGAAAATATGCAACACTTGCTCCCTTTTTTTTTCGTTTTTTGTTTTAATAAATTTGTTGTTCCTAGATTTCAGTAATTTACTAAAATGTCCTGAGTTTACAAACCAGAAAATTTTCTATATCATAATAGAACTATAACTATAAAAACCATGACAATTCTTGGAAACAAAATAATAAACGCGAGTATCTTGATGTTGAAAAATTACAATTTTAATCATATTTATAAGAATTTGCGCTAAACTAATGAAAATAAAGAGCAAGTATGGCATATTTTCGTAATCAGAAAAAAAAGTATTTTTAAATATTTATGATATATAGGGTGTACCGTTTAAAAAAGTAAGTTATGTCAATAATTTTGACATTTGATAGTTTATACAATTTTTGACTCAACGGCATAAAACTTGACTCCATAAACTAACGAAAAACACTACAATTTCTTTTTTCACTCGACCTTTTAACTGAAAAATTAAATATTTTACAGCCTTTTAAAAGTGGGACAAATTAAAATGAAAGCACGGTACAAATATGAATTTCATGATGCCATCCCCCATAAATTGGAAAGTTATTCATACTTTGCATCGCTAGTATAATTTTTTATACGTAAATTTAATTTTCTTTAAAAACAATTAATTGATTTAATAAATTTAACTGAATATGAGACCACTAGATAAATATTTGACTAATAATCCACCACAAGAATCAACAAGACAACAAGAATCTGCATTCTCCGCTGTTTCTTAGCTTCAATCCACTCAAGAGTTAGGTTGAACATATAGTAGACAGTGTCCTGTTAAAAATCCCTTAACAATCCGAAGATTGATCTTAAATCAAAGAAAATCTTCCATCTCGGTCGTAAGTTCTGAGAAATTTCTTCGACTGTCTTAGACTGTCGGAGGATTCCCATTCAGGTTACGAATGGAGTCTTCCAGGTTCTTGAGTTCCGCTTTAAGTTGGTTTCCACTTGGGAAGCAGAACGGTACTGGTCCAGTTAGTGTCGTTTCGCTCCTTTCTCGCTAGATTGTTTGCTCTTTCATTGCCTTCCTATCCCCTCATGCATAACGCATGACTGGGAATACCACATTGATCGAATGTTTCCTTCTTTAGATAAAGCGACATTCTAGATTTGAATATGACTGAGTTTCTTCCATATATACTCCATGCTAACTTAATTCTTCTGTTGATTTCTGGTAGTAGAGATTGTAGAAATCCGGGACTGTGTCTGTTTTCATCTTCTTGGTTAAGATTTCATTTCAATTTCATTCCTAGTTTCTTCATTAGGAGCTTCCCATATCCATTTTCAATTTTTCGTCTCCAAAAATTCAATTTCAATGCAAACTGTCGATCTCCTTGAAGCGTACATAGAACTGAGGGTTAAATTTGAATAAAACTAAATTGTAAACCACAATAGGCTCTCGTAATAGATCTCCAATCCCAGACCCCCCTCTCATAAACTATTCTTATCTTCCATCGACCCATTTACAAGCAAGCATTTTGACCCGACAAAAGACCCCGTCTTCCGATACAATTTAGCCAAGTCTGGTGACTCTGTGCGGCCGAAGAACATGGCGGCAAGTCCGTGCGCTGAAACAGTAATCGTTAGAGTAATTAATGTTGACAGAGGCGGGCGGCCGGCGCCTTTATGCGGTAAAGTTGTGTTTCAATACATGTCCAAACTGGACCAATTAGTGGACGTCATCTTTGATGTGCGGGGAGGGGAGCAGAGGGCAGGCGGGGGATATGAAGGCGTGGATCGATAGAGGCGACTGGCTAAAAGAAATAATTGCAAAACAAACAGTTCGATATAGAGAAAAAAGTTAGACACGAAAGATATTTTTTTCTTGATAGATTTAACCTAAATACTAATACAAGCTAAGGTGACAGTTAGCTTAAATTCTTGAATCCATTTTTGCTTTTGATCAAATCGGTGTGAGAAACTATGAAGCTATAAAATGTTGTTTCGGGAGAGTTGAGTTATTAAATGTTATCGCACCCAACAACGCTCTAATTACATTCTCATTTATGCCTTAACATTTTTTCGGCAGTTTTATTAACATTTGAAATTGTCACAACACAACAGGACGGCTAGTTCGGATTCTTTTTCACATATTTTTTACTACCCGAAACAGCGTTACATCACACAAACCTCGAACCTGAGTGTTTTATAGTGTCAATAAATGCACTAGCAACAAACTAAAATACTTAAATATTATGACAAAGCTACGATTTCAGTATTATTTTAATGCGATCAACATGAACTCTGTAACCGGGTCGACATAAAATACATAGCGAAAAATTCTGATTTCTGCCGTATACAGCGCTGCGGTCGGAATTTTTTGAAATCAACTGAAATGCACCAAGCCTATCCCTTTGTTAACTACAATGTTGAACTTGAACTTACCGAATATTTGTAGATCATATTTCAGTCATCATAATCATCAAACAATTCGAGTTATTTTAATTATTATAGAAATAAAGATGTCTAATTTTGATACGGTAACTATAAATGGCTCGCGTACAATTATTTATTTCATTCAAGGCGCATTCCCGAAATCACACTTCTGGAGTGGTCACATCAGAAGTGGGATTAAACCTACACGTTCACTCTATAAATGTCATTCCTTTAATAACAAGTCATCAACATTGTAGTTAACAAAGGTATAGGCTTGGTGCATTTCAGTTTATTTCAAAAAATTCCGACCGCAGCGCTGTATACGGCAGAAATCAGAATTTTTTGAAATCAACTGAAATGCACCAAGCCTATGCCTTTATTAACTACAATGCTGACTTGTTATTAAAGGAATGACATTTATAGAGTGAACGTGTAGGTTTAATCCCACTTCTGATGTGACCACTCCAGAAGTGATTCCGGGAATGCGCCTTGAATGAAATAAATAATTGTACGCGAGCCCTTTATAGTTACCGTATCAAAATTAGACATCTTTATTTCTATAATAATTAAAATAACTCGAATTGTTTGATGATTATGATGACTGAAATATGATCTACAAATATTCGGTAAGTTCAAGTTCATCAGTTTTGGTCTAGTAAAGTTTATCGTAAAAGGTCATCATCCTAGGTGGTTTATTTTTTTTGTTCCAAATTGTAAACTAGGCAATTTCGTTAACAACTAAAATAAAACGGTCGACGACTGTTACTTTGTTGCTTTGACTTGGTAGTTCGTCGTGTTGCCGTCGCGTCCGTCCAACAAGCTTTTGTTCTATGTTTTACGATGCTTTCGTACGGTTTTAAATATCGATAGCTAAATGGGGATGTAATCAGCCTAATGTGTTACGGCAAATGCGAACAAAAATATACGCTCTATTAGCGTCATCGCATTAATAAAATTGAACGTATTCTGCTCGAAAAACTAGAACTACAAAATATCGTGCAAATTAACAATTTTTATACAGTGTAACAGATAGTGAGTTTTTTCGCTATCGTAGAACTAATCTAAAAAGTTTTATTAGCTTCAATTATAAATTATAATACAACATTTTGACACAACGTCAACGGTTTTTGTAGACGTTGAAGAAAGAGTTCATTAGTATTTGTATTTAGATATTTTAAATAGTTTTTTTCTCTGTTCTTAGTGTTTTTTGTGCTTCCGAAGACGGGAAGAGATATACTTCCCGAAACGTTAAGCATTTTTTTGTCCGTTAGAGAATTTTTTTTATTAGTAAATCACTGCTTGCACACTGGTCTCCGTTGGATTAACGCAGCAGTGTTTACAAAAATGACTATTTTATTTTGTAGATTTTCTTAAGTACAAGTAGCGAAATACCCATTGGACATTTTTGAAGAGACAAAACTAAAAAATGTGTCACTAAAAAAAGTTTAAATCAAACCAATCAAAACTCATTCGTACAAGTTCATGTCGACTGGATAGTCAGCTACCGGTAATGGCTAGACTCTTAACTTAATGACACAGAATAATCATTATTTTTCATTTAATGAATAATGAAATTTTGAGATTTTGTATTTTTTTTACTTTAAAACGCTAACTAAAATGCAAAACTTAAAGTATGTCAGATTTCTAGATGTAGGTACCTTAAAATTTTGATGTTTGCTGAGCGAGTCACTGAAAAAATTAAAGAACTTTGATAAGCAATCATTCAAAAAGTGTAGTGAAGATTCCTGATTTACCCACGACGAAGTTACAAGGATGTCAAAAGTGTCGTGAGTTGCTTCGAAGAAAAACGGACTAATTGGATACATTTCAGAAAATATAGACACAAAATCGCAGAAATAGGTCATTCTCCCAGAAACTAAGAAGGTAAATTTCTCCCCTTTCTCCTTCAGGCCGAAAATAATTTGAATACTCGCGTCTTTGGCCGGAGGAGAGTGGAGAAGATGAAGAAGGAAAAAAAACAGGGAACCGGAATCCTGGAAATGTAAAGAATAAAACGGTGGCGAGCTCGGGTTCGGGCTCTTTCCAGGTTTAATATCTTTCTCTCGGTGTTCGTTTTTCGGGAGGAGGAGGAAAGTGAGGCAGAGAGAGGAGGAGTGAGGTTAGAGGAAGAGGCGCGCGGAATGCGAAATCCAGAATAAATTTGTGTGCCCGAGTCCCGACAAGAACTTCGGTTTCGCTATTTAAGAGAGTTTTGCAAAGGTAACGAAAGATGCCGTGACGAAAAAAAATAATCAAGCTTCTTTATGATCCCACAAAATATTCTGAATAATATACAGGGTGTCCCAATATTCCGTGGACATAGAACTACTATGTATTTTTGGCATCAAAATAAGTTCATCAATTCAAGATACAATTTACCTCTATACAAAAGTGCTTCGTTTGTCCGCTAGAGGACATGAAACTTAAAAAAAAATAAACACATTTTTTCAGATATTTTAAGAACTACTTTTCCGATTTGAATTAGATTTTGGGTGTCTATGTTTTGCTAAGTGCTTTAATATTTGACTTTCACATTATATTTCTTTCCAAAGCAGACCTACAAAATATACAGGGAGTTCTAATATTCCGTGGAGATAGAACAACTACGTCTTTCTTTGAATATATGACATATATTTATATTTTTTTTTAATTTCGGGATACGATAATGCAATTTTATCGCCGTGTATAAAACAATATTTTTTTCCATAGCGAGTTACGTTTTAAAAAATATTCAGAAATTATTTCAAGGAATTTATTACGAGTAGAAAAAATATTGTGCTGGGTTGGCGTTGGTTTCTATGTAATTTGACAAATACATAAAGCTGTCTCTTTAGTTGTCAGTTTTGATTCGATATTTTTTAATTCTCTTTCGTGTCGATTGCCGATTGAATTTGAGCTAGAAATGGCTCAAAACGAAATAAGTAAATTACCAACAGATATTCAGGCTGAGGCGACAAACGCCATATCCAAACTACTTCCATTTAAATCCCGTATAACTTATGAAAAGGAATACAAAATTTTCAAAAATGGAAATAATTAAAAAACGTGCGAGAAGAAATAAAGTTTTATCGTTTAATCTACCCTTGCGGTTAAAGTACTATTTTATCTACTATTTTTAATAGATATAAGACAATTTTAACAGTTGCCATGGAAAAAATATATAAAAGCTTAGTCTTCTTATTCAAAGTAAACGCTAGGTAAAAGTTATCGTATAATTTATAACTCAAGGATGGCTTGACCGATTTTAATGTGATTCAAGGAACAAAAATTATACATAAAAGAAATGTTTAAATAAATTAGGTTTGAAAGTCTAAAAGTTAATTATTTGTGTCAAATAACTAGAGTTCTATAAAATGATAAATATTTACGATATTGCTTTTTCATTTTGGTTTCTTTCATTACGTTTATTTTGTTTTTTTAAGTTAAGTGGAGGAAAAATCGAGGAAACAGTAAGGGTAAACCCAGAGATTGTATTAGCTACCAATAAAGTTTGTACATCATGTCGTATAATATGATACTAAGAACTGGAGTATCGTTGTAAAAGAAAGACATCACACGATAGGTATAAAAATAATAGCTTTTAGTACTGTGGAGAGACAAGGTCAAAAGGTACAGGTTAAAAAAAATACGAATAAAGTTAATTAACCAACTTCTAAATTATAAAATTTAGTGTTTGTGAATTATTGAAATTATTATTAATAAGAGATTTTGTTTTATTTACTTCTGTGCAATCTTAAAAAAATATTGGTCCATAAGTTATATTGGCAAATATAATAATAATTGCAGAAAGTTGACTTTCTGCAATTAAAGAAGAAAAGAAAAAAAGAAAAGACTTATTTCTTTGTAAAACAAAATAAAATACTTTAAACCTAAAACGGCAGACACATCAATCACTGTCAAGAATTTGGACAGACTATACCGTAGTATGACCGTTTAGCGTGTTTCACTGCAAAAACTCCCCCCAAATTTAGTCGCAAGCCGTACGTAGCGGGGATTATGCCATATTTACCGAGACGTTTACCGTTTCACTTTTTTGCTTTGGTAAATTGCAACCGAATTATGTAAATATCGCCCTAAAACGACACACGAGAGACTCCGCCGTAATCTTGGAGGTCTTTAATGAGAATTAACTGTTCCGTTTCGATAAATACCATTGATTAGGCTGGTTTGTTTTGCAGAATAATGCGCGAAAAGGCGCTGTAATGCTTTATAATAAGGCTCATTATAATTTATTGGAATTTAACAGAAGCTTCTTGGAGAAAATAATTGTATATATTTCATTAAAATAAAAATAAAATGTTTATCTTGAAATTAAATCCTTTATCTTGAACAGAATAAGTAAAAAAGCGTTTTTCCATTGCCATTCATGTAATTGTCTCCCTGTAATTCGCGTTAATTACATTTAAAGAAATTTAAAAATAAAAATATTTGTTATTCACTTTAAAAAATGTGTTTATAAATACTCAATTAATACAGACAGAATCCTATTTAAACCAACTTTATTAGTATATCATAATTTGCTTGTATATGATAAACATTTCTTTGAGAATCAGAATAATATTAGTCATCTTCTAAATTCTAATCTTAGTCATCTTCTAGTTCGTACCTAAATTAAAAAATTTATACTGCATTCAGGACCTCGAAACTAGTGGAATACTTTAAGACAGTGCACACACGGGTCGTCTCAAACTCGAAGCGGAAGCGTCTCGAACTTGAAACGAATCTCCCTCGGCTCTACTTCCTAAGTAAATAATAGTATATATGATTGATTTGTGAAAAACTTTAGAGAGTATTAATTATCTGAGAGTGTTACACGTATCATTTTTTCACAAATAGGTTGTCATAGTGTTTTTTGAAAAACAGCATAATGTTATACAGGGTGAGTTTCCTACGATTTTCTCTATAGGTATCTCGGAAACTACTGGAGACAGAGAGTCGGTTAAATGGGGAAAGAAATGCAGTTTTGTGGTTTCATAAATATGCGCCTTTCAGATTTTTTAAAAAGCTCATGGCTTACTAGATATTTCGAAAAAAAAACAAATGTTAGTCAATCAAAATTATTATCTGATGACAGTTACTAATGAGAAACAATAGCCACATAAAGCTAATATCTACTGATTTATGTGTATTTTTTTATAATTCAATTTTATATACAGGGTGGTCCGAATTGTATTCCGGAAACTTCGGCAGAATATTCTGCAGATAAAAATAAGTAAAAAAGTTCGTATAAATGTATGTCCTAAAATGCTTGGTTTCGGAGATACAGGGTGTAGAAGTTTCATTTTTAATTAATTTTTTTCCAAATAATTTCTGAAGTAACGTCAATAATTGGATGAAAATTGGTGTTTCTGAGTTGTTTGACATGAAAATTTGGATTTTGATGTCAATATGACTCCTACTAGTAGAGGGCGCCACCTACATATTTTTTAACTGGTTTGAAGAGTAATAACTTTTTGTCCGTAACTGTATAAAACTACTGAGTAAAAAAATATACATTTACGACGTTTTTTACGTAAAACAGGTCTCTTGGTAAAAATCGCTATGAGTTTTCAAGATATTTGGAACCGAAATTATTAATACCTGTCATCATTGACATATATTAAACATGTTGACTAAATAACTGAAATCATAAATTTGAAATGTTTTTTTGTAAAAGTTCAACAGAAAATGGTTTATCATCATTTTTTGCAGAAAAATTTATCATTAATTAAAAAAAATAAAAATTTCCCAAATTCATTATTTCAGTGAAATAACTATCTATTCATCGTGTTTATTTTTCGTCAATAATGACATGTATTGACTATTTCCATCCTAAATATCGTGAAAACAGTTGCTCGTAGCGATTTTTACAAAGAGATATTTTTAGCGTGAAAAGTCACAGAGATGTTTTTCCTCGATAGTTTTATACAGGTACGGACAAAAAGTTATTACGCTTCAAAACAGTTAAAACACATATAGGTGGCGCCCTCTACTAGTAGGAATCATATTGACATCAAAATCAAATTTCTCATGTCAAAAAAGTACCAGACACCAATTTTCATCCAAAAATTGACGTTACTTCAGAAATTATTTGGAAAAAATCGAAATAAAAATGAAACTTCTACACCCTGTATCTCTGAAATTAAGCATTTTAGGACATACATTTATATGAACTTTTTTACTTATTTTTATCTGCAGAATATGCTGCCGAAGTTTCCGGAATACAGTTCGGACCACCCTGTATTTTCTCTGAATTATCCAGTATCCAACATATTCTTCATTTTTCATTATAATTTGGACACTTGTCCAATCCATTTTTTGAAACTTGAAAATATTGCTTTAAGAATTTCATGACAAGGACAAAGGAGAAAATATAGTTAATTTTATAAAGAAAGCCTTATAATTTAATTTTCACGTGCAATAATGTAATAACCGTACAGTAGAAAACCATTACTTAGGATTTCCAATTTTCTTTTAAACCATTATAATACCAGCGAAAATCAATAAATTACGTAAAACATTATTTAAAAATTTTTATTCTTTTATTAAATATAGTTTTAAAAAATAAACCTATCAAAGAGAATCCAAAAAATTTTTTTTAATAAAAAAAATATTTGAAGCCAATATTTCTATTTTTACTATTATTTTTTTTTTGAAAATCAGTTTTATTAACTCATATTTTGTAAAAAGTAATATGCAAAAATGTATTTTTTTTCATAGCATCTGTTAAAATTGCCTTATATCTATCAAAAATAGTAGATAAAATAGTACTTTAATCGCAAGGGTAGATTAGATGATACTTTAACGGCGAGGATAGGTTAAAAACTTTATTTCTTCTTGCACGTTTTTTAATTGCTTCCATTTTTGAAAATTTTTGTATTCCTTTTCGTAATTTATTCGGGATTTAAATGGAAGTAGTTTGGATATGCCACCTAACCTAACTGAATATCTGTTGGTAATTTACTTATTTCGTTTTGAGCCATTTCTGGCTCCAATTCAATCAGCAATCGACACGAAAAAGAATTAAAAAATATTGACTCAAAACTGACAACTAAAGATACAGCTTTATTTATTTGTCAAATTACATAGAAACCAACGCCAACCCAGCACAATATTTTTTCTACTTGAAATAAATTCCTTCAAATAATCATTTTTGAATATTTTTTAAAACGTAACTCGCTATAGAAAAAAATATTGTTTTATACACGACGATAAAATTGCATTATCGCCTCCTGAAATTAATTCACTCACGATTTCATCGCTCGTAAATTAATCTTTTCGGTCAACGACAAAATACCATTTTATCGTCTTGTATAAAAAATAACTATTATTCTACATTCTTGTGAGTTACTATAGTTGTGAATTAGTATATTCAAATTTATTTTTTTTACCTCAAACACTTTTGATTTACTCCACCAAAAATGACAATGAAATGAAAATTTTCCTGAACAAAAAATCACATAATTTCATTTTTGCTTAGTCGATATGATATCATAACCCGTAAGAAAACAAAAATCTAGAGCATCAGTGAGTAAAAAAGCTAAAGAAAACACATGACTTTAATTAAGAAAAATATTGTTATTATCTTAAGCTTTTAAGCATTACCGCGAAAAATGCCTTTCATAAGGCTTTTCTTTGTTCGTTAAAACTTCATGCTGCTTAATAGCTTTTTGTTATAGATTAAGTAAATTTAAAAAAATCGTTTAACCGGTTTATGCTTAAATCCCTACTTTCCTGCTTCTAAAATAGGTCAACTAACTTTTTCTTCTAAATTGGAATCGTTCTTTCGTACATAATCCGTCTGGGCATCGAACTCCTCCATCGGAAATTCAACTGAATATTTCAGACTTATCTCATTTCATTTTTCATAAATTTTAAAATTGTTTTCAAGATTCACATATAAAAATTCAATATTTACTTTTGAAAGTCGTTCATGATGGCATTTTTTGAATAAAAAATTAAGAGAGGAGCATATCAACAAAATTTAGGTAGAGCAGGATCTGCAGGACAGGGGGTTAATATGGCTGACTTAAATTCGGGTTTATCAGTGCCGTTCAAATTTTATTTAAAACCTGTAAACGACAATTTGTTGATTTTGTTTTATGTTATCAGTAACTTAATGTTATTAATTATTAAAGATTGTTAAAAAATACATTTCAAAGAAAAATAGACAAGTTATATTAATTATTTAATAACAATAATACAGATACGCTACTGAAATACCAAAGATAAACTGACGTATCCTAATCATTATCGACAAGTTGTAAACAAAAGCGAAAATGCAGGAAAAATATACAGGGTGTCCCAATATTCCGTGGACATAGAACTACTACGTATTTTTGGAATGAAACATAAGGGAATTGGACACAATTTACCTCTATACAAAAATGCTTCGGTTGTCCGCTAGAGGGCATCAAACTTTAAAAACAAACAGATTTTTTCAGATATTTCAAGAACCGTTAGTCCCATTTGAATAAGATTTTGGATGTCTATGTTTTGCTAAGTGCTTTAACATTTAGCTTTCACAAAAATCAAGAAAATGTATGGGAAGGGTGAAAACCACCCCCACCCCAATATCAATTTTAGTATAGATATTTTCCAACTCCACCGACGACAGATTTTCTTTTCGTAAAATAGTCGCTCTAGTATTTACTACATTTTTTGTCTCTTGTAAAAAAACGTTACATCGCATAGTTTTTGTGGAAACATTTTTTGGAGAATTTATTTTTCCAAAGGAGACCTACGAAATATACAGGGAGTTCTAATATTCCGTGGACATAGAATAACTACGTATTTTTTGAAAAATTGCACAAAATTTACCTTTATACAAAAGTGCTTCGTTTGTCGGGTTTGGTTTGGTTTGATTCATAATACAATTTGATGTACGACACCTTAAATGTACAGGGTGTTTCATTTAAATTAAACAAGTTTTAAAGCTGGTAATTATTTAATATAAGAGCAACGGCCTATCTAAAGCTACGTTGAAACATCGGTACCCATTAGAACACCGAAGTTAAGCGACGTAAGGCGATACTAGTGGATGGACGGGTGACCGGTTCAAAACTCTTTATCGTGCTGTTGTCCAACAAAGGCAAAAGTGTAAAATCTATTGATACACACTGCTCACTCACGCCAGTTCGAGGCCGGATGAGATCGGATATCTCGTAAGAGTTGATTTAGACACTTGCCAAGTCGGTAGGCCATTGACCATGATATGGCCGAGGACCGCGGTTCGGATTCCGCGTAAACAAAGTAGGCCCCGTCCCGTTTAGCCCTGGCAGCAAAAAGGAGACGTTAACTCAAATCTTTACTATATTTAATATAAGTTTTTGGACACTCTTATAAGGTAGTATAATTTTTATTATTGCAACACAAAATCTGATTAATTTTTTTTTCAAACTTCAGTAAATATTTAGAATTAAAAACTTTAATATCCTTGGAGAAATGAAGCCTTAAAACTTTTACTGCAATTTAATAAAATTTAAAATATTTCAAAAGTGGTAAGACTTAAGTGAAATAAACCTTAATCAAATTTACCTTTATTTCAATCGAATAATATATAGGGTGTTTGGTTTGAAAAAATTTAAAAAAATACAACTACGTATAATATTTTTAACTTATTTGGGACACTCTGTATGTTGTAAAAATATTTTTAAATTGTAGCTCTAATAGTTCTTCAACTAACTCCTAACAATTTTCATAAATCTAAACGTTAATACTCCGTGTCGTATGTGGTGAACAACCCTGTAGAAGTATGAAAAATGGAAGAAGTAAACAAATTAATAGGTCCTTGAATATAGTAAAGGAACATTATATTAGTTGATTTGTGAACAAAAAAGTCAAAATCCAAAATTACACGCCGAAATCCATGTTTCCCGTTTACCTCCCGCCGAAATGACTTATTAAAATGGCCGTATCGGAAGGGGATAGAGAAAAAAATATAATAAATAACGAGCGGGCAGCGGCGGCGGCTCGCAGATCGGACGTTTCGATAAAAAAGTCATTAAAATATAAATATGGCGTGCCTCCTTCGTTAAATACTTGTTTTTCTGAGGCCGTGCTCGGGAGTGATGGATCATCGCTGTTAATTTCCAGACGTATTGTGTAAAACCTCGGCCGTGTTCCTTGTAAGATCCTGTTCGCTTTTGTTCTGGAATTTGCCAAATTTTCTCCTGGCTTTTCGCTCTTTTTTTAGGCTCGTCTTTTTATACGCGTTAGAAAAATCCCGAAAACAACATTTATTAACTTTATAATTTCTATTTTAGAGGTTCCCGTATTTTTTCTTGATTTTTGTGAAAGCCAAATGTTAGAGCACTTAACAAAACATAGACACCCAAAATCTCATTCAATTCGGAATAACGGTTTTTAAAATATCTGAGAAAATGTGTTTATTTTTTTAAAGTTTGATGCCCTCTAGCGAACAAACGAAGCACTTTTGTATAGAGGGAAACTGTGTTCAATGAACTTATTTTGATTCCAAAAATACCACGGAATAGAGACACCCTGTATAATTAGTTAATCCTATGTAAATTTGATAATTGGTTGGTTTATGATACGTATATAAGTTGTATTATTCGGTAGTTTTTTTAGAGGCCGATATAAAGCAATGAAATTATTTCGGTAATCAATTCATCAAAACGTGATATTATCATCATCATCATCATCATCATTCCCAGCTTATTCAACCATTTACAGTTAGGGTGTAACCTCCGTTGCATTACTAGCTTTAAACGGCAATAACTACTTGCTTAATTTAAATGGAACACCCTGTATATTTTACGGAAGTCAGATGAACAATTTAATTGTCTATCAAATTGTATTATACTATTTTTTACCTATCTCTTCAAGTTTTTGTAGAAAATGCATTTTCTTATAATTTACACCTCATGTAAAAAATTTTCAAAGAGTACAGATACTAATATTGTCGATATAGTTCGTTTATTTCATTAAAAATAAACAAAAAACTGTTCAAATATTTGTTAGAGAACCAGTTTATATGATTCCAGTATTCAAACTACATTAATTGACTGTTTACCTTGATTAATAATAATTGCTCCAAATACTAAAAAACTGAATTTTGTATGTGTATTAGAGAGTGTGGAAAAAATAACACCTTATAAATTTTAATTCATTTTCTGACGAATGCTTATTTATAACAAAGACGTTCATTTTCATAACTTATTATTATATTGATTTCTGAGTCAAATACACATTTATTTAGAATAATTTATTAATTAAAACGAGTATGTAATTAACTAATTTTTAAGCGGATATAATGGTGGTATATTTAATTGGTATACACTTTTTCAAATATTTAAATAGTTTTCTTTTTGTAAACAAATGGGCTTACAATATTATTTTTACCACCTGTACATTTTGTACATATGTATTTCTTTAAAAAAATCTAAAATATTCACATTTTAGATCCACGGGTATAGTGATAAATAATTTCTAAATTACCCGTATTGCCCGAAATAAACAGTACTGAACTTGTAATTGTTTTATATATTTAAAAAATACATATTATTGACACTTTATTATATGTTCTAAATGTGCACCTCCTCGTTCGAGACAGACTTCATAACGATGTTCTAAGTTTCTGGTCAAAAACACGTTCATGGTTATTGTTGTTGTTAACTGTCCTGGGACGCCCCGAGTTTCCTTTTCGTTGGCACAATACACTACCCGTATTTCTGAACTTTTCAATAACCTTCAAAATTACAGCATCACTTGGAGAACGTTTATTAAACCGTTGTGTGAATTGATCAGACACGTATAGCAAACATGCACCATTATGACGGCCGATTCCGTATGAGCGAAAATAATGCTCTACCAGAAACACTTTCTCCTCTGTATTTAACACAATTTTTTACAATTAGACCCTACTAATTACTTGTTTGAGGTTTACTTGACAGGTCTGTACTATAGCTAACTTGAGTGTGACAGCGCACGCATAAAAACACCGCCAACTTAGTTTCAGTACTGTTCGGGAAATACGTTAAAAGAAAATGCATTTTCTACGAAAACTTGAAGAGATAGGTAAAAAATGGTATAATGCAATTTGATAGACAATTAAATTGTGCATCTGATTCATGTATATATTTTCATATCATATTCATAAAATATACAGGGTGTTCTATTTAATTTATTTAAGACGTTATTGCTGTTTAATTTAATAGCTAGTAATTATTTAATATAAATTTTTAGAAACTCTGTATAAGGTAATATAATTTTTATAATTGCAACACAATATCTGATCAATAACTAATCTTCAGTAAATATTTAGTATTAAAAACTTTGATGCTCTTGGAGAAATGAAGCCTTAAATTTTTTACTGCAAATTCACAAAATTGGAAATATTTCAAAAACGGTAAGGTTTAAGTGTCATAAACCTTAATTAAGTATACCTTTATTTCAATCGTAGAATTTAAAAATAGAATAATATACAGGCTGTTCCATTTAAAAAAATAAAACTATAATATTTTTACTTATTTGGGACACTCGGTATCTTGTAAAATTATTTTTAAATTGTAGCTCTAATAGTCCTTTAACGAACCCAAATCTTACCATTTATAAAAATCTAATCGTTTAGCTACAATACTGCGTGCCGTATGCGGTGAACAACCCTGTATTTAACTTTTTGATATTATGGCTTGGAATAAAGCAATTTAATAAATCAATTCGCACAAAAAACTACGCTTTTCATTGAAAAAATAAATGTTATTCTAAACTATCTCTATTGATCCAAACTACGTAGCCGGGCTAGAGCGCTATCAAAGCTTTTCATATCGGAATCAGCGTTGCGCCGATTACTATAAAACTTTGTTGGCGGCTTTTAAAACTGATCCGTCATCCCTCAATGATTTCGGCCATCGATACGGGTTTAATTTCTATATACAATTATCTCCGGTTTGCGGCGCATTAAATTTACCGTTTATGTTTGCCTGCAGATTAGCTTGGTGCGGATTCATTTTCGGGACAAAAGTGTTAATTCTAGTGTAAATTTGAATGGGACTAACCCGGAACGGCATGTAATTTTTTATAATCTTTGGTGTTAATTAATTAAACTACTTAATGGTAAAATAAGAGCGGTATTTCTGTTTTTTATAAAAAAAATATACCGCCGAGTATACCGCTGACCGGCGGTATATGCGGCGGTATACTTTTTAAAAAACTACAGCGGTTGATGCTACGACGGTAACAACAACCGCCGTACTTCAAAAATGTATCTCCTTGTTAGGCGGTATCCGATGATAATAAATATGCAAAACAGTCTAGCGGCTGTTTTTCTTTCATCAACTGTCTATACCGCCGGCGGTAATTTAGCGAGTTTGTATAAAAAATAGTTAATTGGGCAAAGAAATTACCCATTAAAGAAACATTTTCATTGAAAAAATAAACGTTATTCTAAACTATCTCTATTGATCCAAACTACGTAGCCGGGCTAGAGCGCTATCAAAGCTTTTCATATCGGAATCAGCGTTGCGCCGATTACTATAAAACTTTGTTGGCGGCTTTTAAAACCGATCCGTCATCGCTCAATGGTTGCGGCCATCGATACGGGTTTAATTTCTATATACAATTATCTCCGGTTTGCGATGCATTAAATTTACCGTTTATGTTCGCCTGCAGATTAGCCTGGTGCGGATTCATTTTCGGGACAAAAGTGTTAATTCTAGTGTAAATTTGAATGGGACTAACCCGGAACGGCATGTAATCTTTTATAATCTTTGGTGTGTGCTATAAATTGTATGCAATCGGGAATAAATATTATTAGGTTTATCTTGACGTCGAAGTTTAATTTTGACTTTGATGTATTTTACTTGCTAAAAGTTATACCGTAGGAAATTGTTTAATTGTTAAGATCACCCGCCTATTTAAAAATAAACATAGTTTTTACAATCCAAAACATTCAGTTTAAGACACTCTGTATACATAAATCATTATTGTCAATCATCATTGTGACAAACTCAATTCGAAATGATAACATAACCTTTATTTTTGCATTTCGAAGTGATAAAAAAAGCTAACGTGTCAAAACTGTTTAATTTTGTATGCAATAAAATGTAGTTGTATTTTGACAATATAGTACCTAATTGCGGAACTTACATTGGGAAAAACAATTACACATAAAATTTGGTAACATAAGGGCGGTATTCCTGCTTTTTATAAAAAAATATACCGCCAAGTAGGCGGTATATTTTTCGGCGGTATATTATATATAATTTATAGGCGGCCCGTTCGGCGGTATACTTTTTTAATATAGTACCTAATCGCGGAACTTAAATTGGGAAAAACTCTAACACTTAAAGTTGGTAAAGTAAGGGCGGTATTTCTGTTTTTTTTATAAAAATATACCGCCGAGTATACCACCAACCGGCAACAACCGCTGTACTTAAAAATTCTATACTATCTCCTTGTTCGGCGGTATTCAATGTTAATAAATAAGTAAAACTGTCTAATGGCGGTCTTTCTTTCATTAGCTCTCTATACCGCCGACGGTAATTTAAGTTAATTAGATTTGTATAAAAAATTGAGTTAATTGAGCGCAAAGAAATTACCCATTAAAGAAACGGTAAGTAAGTAAGTAAAGCACGTCAAACAAATCACCGTAATATCATACGAAGTTTATTCAGAATTTATACAAGCTGGCGCGTATTCCTTTTCATTGCTTTATTTGCGCGGGCAAATAAAAGACAAAAATCGTCGTACGTGTCTCGAAAGGAGAATTCTTTGGAAATTTAAAAGTTATTTTTGCTGTTTGGTCTTCTGCCGTCGATCAAAAATTCTTTGTATGTATCGCGGTTTTGTCTGTTTCTTGTTCCTTCTCCGATATTTTCTACTGCCGCATTCCTAGCTTATTTTCCTGGAAAAGGAAGGAAAGAAAGGAAGAAGAAACAAAGAAACAAAACCGGGACAGTTTCTGTTCTTTTATCATTCGAAACTTGCAAGCTGGCAGTTTGTTTCTAACGTTTCTTTCGCGATTATATGTATATACAGGGTGGCGCACCTCATTCGCCTCGGTTGATTATACGAAAACGAAAAGATGTAGAAACAAAATATTTTATGAGTATATGTATGTGGGGTGGCAATATGCACAATTTAAAATTATTTTGAAATGTACAGGGTGTTTCAGAACTAAGATACATACCAAAGTTTCATTTTTTCTTATGGAACACCCTGTATTTTATTTCATTTTTGGATACTTGGGCCCAAAAAAAGGTATTTGTTGGGGCCCAAAAAAAGGTATTTTATTGTGCTGATCTTTAAGCCAGAGAAATAAACTTTACTGAAAAATTTGATTGCTTTGTTTAATGCATACAGGGGTATCAAAAATTGCTGGTCTATTTTAAATATTTATTTTACATAAAAACTTCCTTATTTCAAATACAACACCCTGTATTTTTTTGAATATATCGAAGCAGGCATAAATGCTCTTTCAAACTATATTAGGGTTTCCTATACCTATCTAGCTCAGATTTCGAATAAAGAGTAAATTTTCAATAAAATGGTAACCAAGATAGCTGATGTCAAGTTTCTAGTGACAGTTAGTATCTATTTTGAAAATCAAAATTAGTTTATGGACTTTATTTAAATTTATAGCAGTATATTTTTGTTTAATTTGCTTACAGTAGTTTTTTAAATAATATTTATTAAATATGTATTTATTATTCTATCAAGAAAAACGAAGTAGTTCTTTCATTTATTTTACGTTCACTTGTAGATAGGTACCTATATGGATTTTCTATAAAAGAGCCAATTACGCCAAATTCATTTTCTAACGACAGGTTTCTGCCTACTAGGTTTTTATAAACTACACTACCATAGTTCTGCAAAATAGAAAAGTATTTTTTCAAGGAAAGCTTATCAGGAAGATTCCTATTTGGATATCTTTGAGCATAAGCCCTTGAGGCCAAGAAGCAATTTTCCTCACAATATAAATTCACTGGTAACATATCCATTCGTTCCACCAGCAGATACTGCTTTATTTTTCTTGATAAAATAATGAATACTTACTTATTAAACTACTGCAGCTAAATTTAAGTAAACTGTTATAAATCTAAATAATAATGTCCATAAACTAATGTCGATTTTGAAAATAGTTACTAACTTTAACTAGAAAACTGCCATGGCGACACCAGCCATCTTGATTGCCATTTTATTGAATAATTGCTTTTTATTCCAAATCTCAGCTAGATAGGTATAGGAAACCTTAATACAGTTTGAAAGAGCATTTGAATCTGCTTCGATTTATTTTAAAAAATACAGGGTGTTGTATTTGAAATAACGAAGTTTTTATGTAATATTTATTTTACATAAAAAATTCGTAGTGGACCTATTTTGATAATCTTTTAAGCAATTTGTAGTTAGATTATTTGATTTTTTTGTATATCTTTCTAAATTAAAAATAAAAGTGTCCATCTGTCAATTATACGAGGGAATACAAAATGTTATTTTGATGAAAGTTTCCAACGTCCTGTGAAATATGTTAAAAAGGATAGAAATTTAAAAATAATTTTATCATCTAGGTACATATTTTCTCGATAGATTATTTTTTGGTTCGTCCCAATGGCTTTATTTTTTGGAGATATTCGCTTTTGAAGAAAACACTAACATTTATCGTAATTTTTACACTAAAACCATGCCTTTGCTTTTGGTCCCAGTCAACAGACTAGTAGTGTCACTGTTATTAACCTAGTGTTTATGATTTATGTAGTGTCAGTGTTATTACAAATCATATTATAAATGTATGTTGGCTGTTGCGAAGTTTCTCTAATAGAGATGCTTTGAGGTCCAGAAATTGTATCCGCTATAGTTGTTTTAATTGAAGTTGATAGAGATCAAAATTATGCCCCTAAAGTGCAGTCGCTTCTTCGAGACAAGTTCATATGCTAGACGTCAAGATATCTTCGTATAAAAGCTTCCACGTATTGTAATTTTATCGCTAAGAAACTGCCATTTGCCAGCTTTTCAAATTTATAATGAATTTCACTTAAAAAAACTTACATGTAAGTGAACGGACTGTAAGAAGAAGATTAAACGAAGCAAATCTTGTCAAGAAGGCCTGCTCCGGGTACCACCAGTTACTAGATCTGTTGAATAGGACCAAGAGCAAAAGCATAGTTCTATGTAAACATTTCGAAAAAATATTAGTGTATTCTTCAAAACCTAATATCTCCAACAAAAATAAAGCTGTTGAGATCAACCAAGAAACAATATATCAAGAAAGGATGTACCTAGATGATAATATGATTTTTAAATCCCTTGATGACTTAGCATATTACACAGGGTGTTTCAAACTTTTCCTAGAATATCAACATTTTGTGTTCTCTCGTATAACAAATGGGAACCTTCATTTTTAATTTAGAAAGGGATACTAAAAAGTCAAATAATTTAGCTACACATTCCTTAAAAAATCATCAAAATCGGCCCACTAGGACAAAATATTTTAAATTTTAAAATACATCAAAATTTAAGGTGCCCGTTTTTCTCATCCCTCAGTGTAATAGTGTGATTTGCAAAAACTAAGTAATATATTTTATGTTTTTATATGATGATATAAATGTTTTTTTTTACTTTTTAGCCGACACGGTATAATATATCCGCATAAACAAACGCCACTTATTGACAGAAGATACAAATGTGTCCTATGGTTAAATTGGAAACAGATAGGCGTGAGCTCCAGATCGATGTAAAATATTCATCGACATGTAATTAAAGGAAAACAGAGCGTACCAGCGAATTCGTTCGAGTGCATTAATAAGTAATAAATTACGCTCATTACCGTTGCTTATAATGCTGAGTGTTATGCGTAGGTTCCAAGTAAATTCACTACGTCATCGTAAATAATCTCTTAGCTGGTGTTTTTTATTTTAGTGTCATTAAATCAAAAGAAAATTTCAGAGTTTAATATTAATTATATTTTAAACATAATTTATTTATGTATGATGCACATTTGTATCTAAATAACATATCTATCTCATTTTTAATAGTAAATCTATATGTAAAAATAAATGCATATCAAGTGTTTTTGTCTGTTGTTAATAGTATCAGAGAGATATGAAACAAAATAGATGTGGTTTATTAAGTTTCTATACTTTTATTAAGTTTCTATAGTCTTAAATAAATGCAAATATTTCCAGGGCTTGTAGATCTCGATAAAAGAAACATATTTTCTTTTTACCGTTTTCTAAAATAAATCCAAAATAACCGAGTAATTTTACTTTGAAAATTTCCAAAAAAAAAACTTTTGCTACACTGGATCTTTTCTTATCCTGAAATTATGTTTTTTAACCAGAAACTAAAAAATTCCAATTTTTTTTGACAAAATTCAAAATTAAGAAAAAAAATTCGCGGAAAACTTCATAATCATGTTTCTGGCGTTGAAATATAATACTACCCCTAAAAAAATTGCACTTATTTAAGGCTCACCCTGTCTAAACATTTTATGTCAAATACTTCAGTTCAGTTGGTTACATATCAATCATTAATTAGAAGATTCCACTTACAGGTATTATAACCAAACCAGCAAAGATGATAAATCATATACAAATAAATTGTAAATTTTTATATTTTTTTCCCGAAGAAATTCAGTTTCTTTCAACAAAAAAATGTTGGACCTAAAAAATTACAGGCATTTTTTCAGACAAATATAAGTGTTAAAATACCTATATTTGATACAAAAAAAACGTATGACATAACAAAGATGTGTCATTCTTACACTAGATTTTTTTAGTTCTTTAAAAACGTCTAATGCATGTTTTCAGTACCTACCATAGAAACATAATATTATAAGTTATAATATTTCTCTAGGCTTTGTTATAATTTATAACAAAGCCTAGAGAAAGAAATCTACCAAAAATAGTGTCTGTCAAATATACTACTAACTCACGCCGAAAGTGATAAAAACTATCTACTTGGAGGTTCTTTAAAAAACGTTATGCTTCTTTTTTTTGATAAAATTACAGTTCTGAAAAGAACCAGTACTTAAATGTGTTCTTGAAAAAGAACGTTATAGTTGTTTGTTATCAAAGTAGCTATACTTTGAAACATAAAAAAACTCTGGGACATATTACATCTTCTATATCATCTCGTCTTCAGTGTACAAAAACTTGTTAAATAAATATTGTCTTCACATATTTCCGAACACATACATTCATTCCTCCAAAACAATCTATAAGCATACGGAACTGTAACTGAATCTAAAAAACATGTTTGTTTAAGAAAATAACATTCACTTGTCAGTTTTATAAATTAATTTTTCAATTAAAAACTAAAAATTAAATTTTAAAAAATCTTTGTCATTTAATTCCAATAAAGAATGATAAAATAATTATAGTAAATAACGAGTTGCGTAGTAGTGGTTAGTGTTAAAAACATAAATCACTATTATTAAAAACTGTAATCTGAGACCCGTTACAACATTCAGCACAATATTTAAAATGTCCAATTAGAGACACTAAAAATACATAAACATTTTTAAATGCTTCTACAGCTATTTTGAATAAATCCAAAATTGTTGATGTCTGAAATGCTATAGATATTCAGAAATGACATATACCCTTAACATCTTCTAAATAAGGTAAATAATTAACATATTCCACCCAATATAGTATAACGTTATTGATTATCTCTCATGAGAACTAACATCAGTGAAATCCTGCAATAAATATAGGTATCAGCATAAGCTGTGTAGCTGTTCCATACGAAACAGCAGCACAATTATACTACACATATATTTCATATGTACTGATCAGTAAATTGGTTTAAAAAACATATCAGTAGTAAAAAAGATAAGGTTCTCAACATACTTTCTTTATCACATGTAGTACATGGGTAAATGTTCAAAAATCATTTAACATTAAACATAACTTGCACAGAAGGCAACCTAATATATACAAGTAATTATAGTCTTTAAATGCTTCATTCATTCAGATACCAAGAAATCATTAGAAGACTTAAAACAAAATTCAATGGTACCCCGATTTTTTTAAAAAATCTTGGCGCCTCGATTGCAATAAACTACGAAAAATGCTCTTTAACATATTATAAATAAGAAAAAGCTGTTGACACATCCTATACACCCTATACAGGGTGATTCACGGCCATAGTAGCTTAGACGTTTATAGAAAACCGGTGATAATATTTCCCCAAAAATTTACGTTTTTGCATAAAAGAAGTTCTTCATCTGTATAAATTATTTTCAGCATTGCCGCTTCATAAAAAAGTGGTATCATCCTTGGTTTTTTAAACGGAACACCCGGTATATTATTAGATTTTTCGAAACTACTTTAATATCTCATAATTTTTCTGTTATACTAACCTATACCTATCTTTAACAGTTTTCGAGATAAAAAAAACATGATTTTGAATAAGCATTGGTTAAATCATAAATTCGGCATATTGAAAGTTCAAAATTGGTTTATAGGTTACTGAAATTCGACATATTCGATCTGTCTAAATCAACCGATCGGATATCAAACGGATATCAATATATTATATCTATTTCCGTTTGTTATAAAATCGTTCAAATCATTGTTATTTTAAATTCAAACCTATGTATATTATTTATAAAATTGAAATACAAATAAAATTGCTTTTCAACGATATATCATGGTCCCATAACTAAACCTTCTGTTTTTTTCAGTAACGACGTTTAAAAGATAATAATTATATTATAGTTATTATAGTTTTTGTTTATATATGTATTTTTTATCATGGTAATAAAATTTTTTAAATGCGACTATAATAATAGAATTATTAATTTTTAAATACCTCTACTTAAGAAACCTAAAGGTTTAGGTATAGGAATATGATATATCGTTGAAAAGCAATTATTGAACTGGTCTTATGGTTTTTTATATAATATACATGGGTTGAGTTAAAAATAAGAAAGATTAGCAATTTTATAACCAACGGAAATACTTTTTGCTCTTCCTGTGTAATATCCAATCAGTTGATATAGACATATCGAATATATCGATTTTCGTTAACTTATAACCCAAATTTCAATTTGTAAGCTTCATTCAGAACATTGCAATTAGTGGTTTTAATTACATTTTATACTTTTTGGTTTACGATCATTCACAATGTTTAAAAAACACAATTAAAGTTAATAGAATATCCTAGCAACAGCTTGCGTTATTCAGTTGTATCCATAGACAGTCTAATATTTAGCTTATAAAACAATCAACTTTTGATCTCTAACCACAATTTCTGTTGATGGAAGATAACCAAAGGCCAAAATGACATTTCTCGCAAATTTTGAAGTATAATTAGTGGAAAAGTTAAAATGTTGGTAACTTTTTCTACTAATTTCCACTAATTTTGACTTTTTCTGAATGCTTACATTGAAATTAAAGAAACAAACCTCTACGCTAATTAAAACCACTAATTTATTCCACTAATTGCGATCTTCTGAATGAAGCTTTAAAATTATAAATTCATTATTTTACCAATGCTTTTACAAGATCATGTTTTTGTCAATTTAGTTTTATTAAAATATAAAACATAAATAAATAAATAATATAATAATTTTAATAAATAAATGCCTTGATTGATGATTGTCAAAAAATTTTACAATTTGTATAGACAAAGGTAAATATACATACATATATAACATGTTTTATTTTTGATTTCGAAAACTATTAGAGATAGGTATAGTTTAGTACAATAGAAAAATTATGAGATATAAAAGTAGTTTCCAAAAATGTAATAATACATCGGGTGTTCCATTTAAAATAAGAAAGATGCTATCACTTTTCAAATGATACGGCAAAATTGTAACGTTGAAAATATTTTAGACAGATGGAGCAGGTGCCTTTATATGTATAAAAATTAAAATTTTCCAGAAAAAAAAATCATCACCGGCTCTCCATAAACGTCTAACGTAGCATCGCCGTGAATCACCCTATACAGGGTTGTTCACCACATATGACACGAAGTATTGTAGCTAAACGATTATATTTTTACAAATTTAAGTTTTGGATTCGTTGAAGGACTCTTAGAGCAACAATTTAAAAATATTTTTACAAGATACAAGTGTCCCAAATAAATTAAATATATCAAAGTTGTATTTTTTTAAATGGAACATCCTGTATATTATTACCTTTTTAGTTTGTACGATAAAAATAAAGGCAAATTTGATTAAGGTTTATCGCACTTAAACCTTACCGTTTACGAAATATTTTCAATTTTGTGAAACTGCAGTAAAATTTTTAAGGCTTCATTTCTCCAAGGCTATCAAAGTTTTTAATACTAAATATTTATTGTAATTTATTTATTGATCAGTTATTGTGTTGCAATAATAAAAATAATACTACCTCATACAGGGTGTCTAAAATGTTATTTTTAATAATTTCTAGCTTTAAACGGCAATAACTTCTTTAATTTAAATAGAATACCCTGTATATTTTAGGAGAATCAGATGCACAATTTAATTGTCTATCAAATTGTATTATACCATTTTCACCTATCCCTTCAAGTTTTCGTAGAAAATGCATTTTCATATAATTTACAACTCATTTATCAATATACCCATTAAATATTGATATTTTACAATATTTTTAAAGCAATAAATGTACAAAATGTACAGGTGCTAAAAACTATAATATTACCCTATTTGTATACAAAAAGAAAACTACTTAAATCTTTATAAAAGAGTATACCATTAATTAATATACCACCATTATTTCCGCCCAAATATTAATTAATTACATACTTAATTGTGTTAGTTAATAAATTATTCAAAATAAATGTGGATGTGAATCAGAAATCAATATAATAATAAGTTATGAAAATGATCGTCTCTCTTGTTAGAAATAAGCATTCGTCAAAAAATGAAATAAAATTTTTAAGATGTTACTTTTCACCACACTGTCTAAACAACATACAAAATTCAGTTTTTTAGTATTTGGAGCAATTATTATTAATCAACGTAAACAATTAATTAATCTAGTTTGAATACTGGAATCATATTAATTGGTCCTCTTTAACAAATATTTAAACAGTTTTTTTTTATTTTTATTGAAACAAACGAACTGTATCGACAATATTTAGTATCTGTACTCTTTAAAAATTTGTAACATCTTTCAAAGTAATCTAAAATGTCAATATTCCATAATATATTTATAAATGAGGTCTAAATTAAAAGAAACTGCATTTTCGATGAAAAGTTGAAGAAATAGGTAAAAACTGTATACAATTTGATAGACAATTGAATTTTGCATCTGGTTCTCATAAAATATACAGGGTCTTCTATTTAAATTAAACAAGTTATTGCCGTTTAAACCTAGTAATTATTTAAAATAATTTTTTAGGCACTCTGTATAAGATAGTATAATATTTATTATTGCAACACAAAACTTAGTAAATAGAAATACTTCAGTACAATATTTGGTTTTAAAAACTTAAATACGCCTAGAGAAATAAAGCCTTAAAATTATTACTGTATTTTGACAAAAACCTAAATATTTCAAAAACGGTAAGATTAAAATGCTGTAAACCTCAATCGAATTTACCTTTATTTTAATCGTAGAAACTAAAAATGTAATAATATACAAGGTGTTCCATTTAACAAATATAACTTGTAATATTTTTTCTGGAAACTCTATATCTTGTAAAAATATTTTTAAATTGTAACTCTACTAGTCCTTCAACGAACTCAAAACTTACAATTTGCAAAAATCTAATCGTCTAGCTAAAATACTCCGTGTCGTCTGTGGTAATCAACCCTGTATAATACAACGTTATTGATTATCCGTCATCGGTGAAATCCTGCAATAAATATAGGTATGAGCGTAAATTGTGTAGCGCAATTTCGAATAAAAACAACAAGAATTTTGCGTGTCGGTCGGCCGCGACCAGAAAAATTTACGTTCTCCATGCCGACGGGCGACGTTTGGCCGGAATCGGCCTTAATCGGCCATCATCGGCGCCGGTATCTCGAGTGCATTTCGCTATCGGTCCAAATTGCGATCCGACATGCGATGCACGGCGGAGAAATCGACCAAAGGAAACGCTTTGAAACATCGACTGTTGGCGAAGAACAAGGGGTTTCTTGCATTTTAACCACCCAAAAAACAACCTTAGAATAATTTTTCTTGAACTACTAGACTATGTCTTTACTCAGATACAAAGAAAACGCAACGGAGACATTTTTGGCCAAAAATTTAAAGTGTTATATTTTTGTTATTTTAGCCCTATTTTTATGAATTTTCTAGCAAACTACATATGGTTATATCAACTTTAGTTCGTAAACTAAGTTTTTTATAAACTTTAGCATTAGACATACTATACAGGGTAAATCGAGAGGTTGTTTTTTTATCCTAACTTTAAAACACCCTGTGCAATAACTTCGTGTGTAAGTTTTCCTAAAATATAATTTTATGGTCAGAACCATGACTTCTGAGCATTTTATTCTTTGAATCATTGGTTAATTTTTAAGAGCCAGATGAAGTGATCACGATCAATTTGCAATTTTTTCAATTATCATTACGTTTTGATGTAATTTTTTAAAATGACGAGATGGTTTTGGTGACTACTGTCATAACGTCATAATACGCTGCATTGGATACTCTATACTGAATTTAAAAAAAAACGTTAAAGACAAACGATACAGCCTGGCTTTTAATAAACATTAATAACAATAACAGAACTAACGATATTAAAGAAAACATCATCATACAAACAGAAAAAAAAGTGTAAAAACTACCCTAATACTTTGTATTAGGGTAGTTCCCTTGACTGCTATAACTGCCTGTATAGGTCCGTTCATACTGTCATTGAGGTTGCATATATCATATTGCGTTATATTTTCCCGGTCTTCTTTAAGGACCAAGCAAAGTTCATTTAATGAAGCTGGTACCGCTTCGTGACCTCTAACCCTCCTGCCAAGCATTTCCCAAACATCAAACATGATGGGTAGTTCATAGTAGTATATAGTTCACAATAATCACCAAAGCCGCCTTGTCATGTTGAACAATAACTTCAAAAAGGAATGATAATTGAAAAAATTGCAAATTGTTGGTGGCAAAAGTTCATTTCGCTATTAAAAATTAACCAAAGCCCTACATGATCCAAAAAACAAAATGGTTCTGACCATAAAATTATATTTTAGGAAAATTTACACACGAAATTATTGCACAGCATGTTTTAAAGTTAAGGTAAAAAACAACCCCTCGATTAACCCTGTATAATATGCCAAATAATAAAGTTTATAAAAAGCTGAGTTTACGAATTAAAGTTGATATAATTATATACATCTTGCTAAAAAAATCAAGAAAATAGAGCTAAAAATAATAAAAAATATAACACTTTAAATTTGACCCAAAATTTCTCCATTTTGCGGTTTTTGCATCTGAATATCCTAAACATTAGGCTTTTATCTATTTTGAACAAATATTAAATTACAAAATTTCATAACGGACACACTAACCGTAGGCACAACAAATTGCATTCAATTATAGGTTGACAACTTAAGATATGTTAACATTTGCCTAGTTAGCAAATTTAATTTAAAAATAAATGCCGTTTTTCTTAAATTAGTTAAAAACGGCTTGTCCACAATTGTTCAAATTTGACATGTGCATTCAGCACACGCAGACCTTTAATAAGTCTACAACTTCCCTGTAAAATCAACAGGGGAGCCAATATTTGAACTGATTAAAATTTACATAGGACCTCCTATGCTTCCAACCCCGATGCACAACCCGGTATAGAAATTCCAATGTAAATTTTAAGGGTGTCGTTTACTGGCCCCCCTATTGACTTTTGTTTCTAAATATAGTGCCAATTTTTCCTCTATGTATCTATAACCTAGTGTTTTTTAGATAAAAAGGGTATATTGATTTTAAACTGTTTGTACCTATGATAATATTATTTCGAGAAGAGTAAGATAAAGAGTGATTAATCTTGATAGATTTTATTTAAAAATGCAAATTTGATAAATATACATAAGTTACACTCTAAAAATAGTTGTGAATCATGTACCTGCGAATTATGTATAAAAAGACACTTAAATTTAAACTTTAATTCAAGTTTATAATAAATAATATATGTGAGCTTTAGTTATTAAGAGTGCAGAGAGTTAATCTAGATACTACGAAAACAATATATGACATAGTGGGCATTTCTGGTTTTACTCATTTGGTTGGCAATCAATTTAAGAAATTCGAATATTTATTTATCAGATTAAAGCTATCTCTAGCATCAAAACAAACCAAAAAGTAAATAAAATAATAATATTTTTAATTACATTTAAATTAGTTTTCCATAATAATGACACTAATCAAACCCAAATGAGAAATAAATGAATTCAATCTAAAGGTTATGTTGTTGGTATAGAAATTTAGACAGGGATGCATATTGTCACCATTATTGTTAAACGTTTATGCCGAATATATAATCCGAAAATCGCTTCAAAATTGTCCAGAAGGGGCTAAAATAAATGAAAAAATTATAAACAATATAAGATACGCACACGACACCGTGGTATTAGCAGAATCCGAAGACCAGCTGCAAACCCTAATGGACAAACTGACAGGAGAAAGTATCAGGATGAGTCTAAAGATTAACACCGTCAAGACAAAAACTATGATTTTCGGCAGACATCCGCAAGACAATGAAAATACCGACATAATAGTAAACGGCGTCTATCTCGAAACCACGCAGAGATATATTTACTTGGGCAGGGAATTAAACAGCCAGCTAGACCACTCTAAGGAAATCAGAAGAAGGATTGACATAGCTAGGGCTGGTTTCCTCAACATGCGGAAGTTCTTATGCCATTCGAGAATAGCTATACCAACGAGGCTAAGAACATTAAAATGTTATATATGGCCCCTACTTTAATATGGATACGAAACATGGACGCTAAAACAAGAAGACATCAAACGCCTTAATACGTTTGAAATGTGAATGTATTGTCAGATGCTGAGGACAAGTTGGACCTCCAGAACAACAAATTGTGAAGTTTTAAACAGAACGAAAACTCGTGCACACCCAACAGACACAATTAAAATCAAAAAGACTTCCTACCTTGGACATATAATGCGGCACTCAGAATATGAAGAAATACAGCTCATAATCGAAGGAAAAATCAACACGCAAGTTTTTATGAAGAATGCATTTTTCTTAAAATGTCAATAATAAAAATGTTTTTCCTCTTGGAAAGACAATCCGGGAACATTCTATAAATAAATATAATAATTCACATACTGGTTGAGTGAAACTATTATTAAAGAATTTAGTATACGTTATAAAACCTTTTTTCCAACTAGAGGTTAAAAAATATTTCAATTTTCATCAATATATATCAAACATTTCCATCAAAAAACTCGCAAAATTAAAACAGTATTTTTTCGAAATATATCTGTCAATTTTAATTAGTAAAAAATCAACTACACGTATTTTTAAAATATCTCGACATATCAAAAAAAACATTAGCTAAACAGAATTGAAAACCCAACGGCATAATATCGTTATAAAAATATGGTATTAGCATACAAATCAGTTATGCCTCACTCAACTTCCTGCATTAACTGAAAGTAATTATTTGAAAAGCCACCAACATAGAGAGGGAGGTAGAGTGAGAGAAGACAGCCCCGGCAACTTAAAATAAATATTAACTCTACTCGAATTAATGTCAATATAAATTCTTGAACGTAGTTTGTTTTAAACTTGTCACTGCTTAAGGAAAACTTGGTCGAAGTAGGAAAAATATCGACTTCATTACTTTACCGCTAATCTAATTCCGAACTTAACTATAATAGAATGCAAGCATTAGTAAACACGGAAAGACAGTTGTATGTGTATAATAAACTTTAAACTTTGTCTCTAGGTTCTAATATTTTAACTGTATTATTACAGAAAGGAAAGCCATCAATCAAAATAATATAATTATTGCAACATTGCAACATTCACCCACACGTCTATAAGGTTTTTAATAAAATTTTTGAAAAGTTGGAATTTTTTGAAAAAAATATTGGATTTTTTTTAGTTTTTTTGTTAAAAATACAATTTCTTGATAATATGTCAACATATGTAGGTAGTAGATTAAATTTACAAGAAAGAAAACAGAATAGATCCAGTGATTCTCATAATTTAAGAAAAAATATTTTTTATTTCAAATTTTCAGAAAAAAAAATAACTCGGTTATTTTGAGATCTACCACCCCTGAAAATATTTGCACTTATTTAAGACACACTCACTAATAAACACTAAATAAATATTTAACGATCAAGGTACATTATTACTAGAGATAGTTTACACATTCTTGTACTTATAATTTGATTAACTCTATGTAAAATTAAAATTTCAAAATTACCTCCTCGATACATCCAAAATCTTTGACCATTAACAAATAAAATAGAAAAGTCAGAAAACAATAAAGATTAATCTTCACTTTAATTATATTTTAAGATTAAAATCTAATTATTCAAAGGTTGCTGTGGATTCTAGGTAAAATAAATTCAACAAATTTTACATAATTCATTTCAATTATAGATTAAAAATTCAGCTCTTAAGTTTTAATGAATTATTTATAAACTTGAATTTCTCCTCATATTTTTACTGGAAAATATTCATTTATATATTCTCTTAAATATATATAATATATTAAGTTAGTATAATACCGTATGATCGAAAAAAAACGGCGTTCAGTTGGCTTGGAAATGACGATCGATGACATTTCCCATATAATTTTACATATAAAATGACAGCGATCTTCATTTCATAGCCATCGCTGACGCCGTTTTTATTCGATCATACGGTAGTATATTGTTTTATTAGGAGAAAAAATAATACTGCTTGTAGCGTCTGGACGTTTGACATTACAAACGAGACACAAAATGTCATTTTTACTCCGAATAGGACATGCAATTTTTCTCAAACGTCACAAATAATTTTGTAAACAATTTCAAACGTTACAAATAATAAAAAAGATAAAAGTAATACCTTGTAAGCAATTATATATGAAGAAACTATAGTTACGACCGTTGAATTTGACAATTTAGTAATATATTTTCGTACTTTTGTGCTTAGGCAAGTGCTTGTACGTCTAAGCGTTAAAATTACTTATTTTCAAACGTCACAAAATTATTAATTTTTGCGACGTGATTGAAAAAAGTATTACATTGAAATATTTTTATATTAATTGAAACGTTTAAAATTGTTTAAAAATTATTTGTGGGCGTTTAAAAAAAATAGCATGTTCTATTCGGAGTAAAAATGACTGCTTGTGCCTCAGCTGTATGTCGAACGTACAGCCTAGCTACAAAAAGTGCAATTTTTACTCCTAATAAAACAATATATTATTTTATATTGACAATCATTTGTCATTTCATTGAATGGTTTACAGCTAAATTCTTGTTTAAAGTTCGATGTTTCAAATACGCTTCCTGGTATCTCTCCACCGGCACCGTTCAGATCAAGAATAAATAGAAAACTGAGACTTACCGTTGCTGCACACCTGTCCCAGCACGAGAAGAACCAGAAAGGTCATGAACTGACCCCTCGGATATTTCAGCATTGCCCCCATCGCTTAAACCTGTTGAATGGAAGAAAGAAAAAAACAATTATAGCAAACCCTTCGACGGTCTTCTTCAATCCGATGATGCGGAGGTAAACAAACTACAAACTAGGTTCGAGCATATCACAGGTACACTTAAAAATTTAACTATTTTTATTTAGATTTTATGATTATTATTATTATTAATATTAGCTAATATCGAGACAAACACTGAATATTTTTACTAAGACGCACTACAAGGAAGAATCACAGGAGACACAAAACCCGGGA